>NC_079882.1:5151515-5454545 GCF_029227915.1 Hydractinia symbiolongicarpus | reverse complement strand
TCTTTTCTCGAGACAGCGAGAAAAGATACAAGACGGCCTGGGGACGAGGTAGGAAAAATACCTTAAAAAATTGTGATTTGTATAATATTTAAAGCTTAAAAATAATGAAAAAAAAATTTAAAAAATTTCACTTAATTTAAAAAATTGGTTGTCATGGCAACACATGATATATTTTAAAAAAAATCCACAAAATTAAAGTTTATATGCTTTACCGTATGGGATAAAGACAACACAAATATTTACTTTTTTTGCTAACAAATCTCTGCATACCTTCTTCTTCTTCTTCTTCTTCAAGAAGAAGAAGAAGAAGAAGAAGAAGAAGAAGACTGTAAGGAGATCAGCATTATTAGCCCACGGCTGTGACAAGATGCTAGCCACCCTTAATATACAAAAACAAAACAACAAAACAACAAACAAACAAATAAACAAAACATATGCAAAACGCAGTAACATATTGAAAGAAAAACAAATGATGACAAACTCAGCAGTACAATGAGAAAAAGAACTGGATCAGAGAAGAAGTTAGTCTATGAGAGGTGAGAGAGACTAGTTGAGTTGAAGGAAAGGAGTTTTGTACAAAATTCCACGAATAAATGGACTGACATAGAGTTCGAGCCGAAGGATTTAGTTGACACAGTGGGGGATTTATCAAACCAAGAATAGATCCACGAGTCCGGTAAGAGTGGGAAAAGTCAACTTTGTAAGTATCAAGAAGTGCCTCTGTTTTTCCCGTGATGTAAATTGCACAGAAAAATTTTTCAAAAATTTTTTATGTGAACGAAATTAGCAAGTTTTAAAATATTAAGATTAGAGAAAAGAGGGGTAGAAGTCATTCTGCATTGCGCAAAAGAAATTAGTCTAACTGCACAACGTTGTAAACAGTAAATACGATCAATATAGTGATGACCAGGTTGGCTCCAAATTTCATTGCAATAACGAAGATGGCTACCAAAGATAGCATGGCACACAGTTTTCAGAACACTTTGTGGAACAAGGTGTCGGAATTTAGCTATAGCTCCATTAGCCCTCTTGAGTTTAACCACAATCGCATTGATCTGAGATTTCCAGTTGAGATCAGAATCTAAGAAAATACCAAGGTACTTAATGCAGTTACTGGGGAAGAGTTTCTTGCCGTTGATGAATAATTTGAAGTTATAGTTTGTTGGTTTAACCTTGTACTTAAACAGGATATATTCATCTTTACTTGCATTCAGAGAGTTTTTGTTTGCGTTAAGCCATTGGAAAAGAAATTATACATCCATGTTGATTCTTTTAGAAAGAGATTTTAAAGATTTATCAGAACACATTAGGTTGGTATCATCAGCAAAGCGATAAACCATGGGAAATTTTATGGCACAATTTAAATCATTTATATAAATAAGAAAGAGAAGAGGGCCTAAAACAGATCCTTGTGGTACACCATGTCTAACAAGTTTGTACTCAGATTCAGTTCCATTAATTGATACAAATTGTTGTCTGCTAGATAAATAAGAACGAAACAGATTAAGAGGATTTCCTCTGCTACCATAATGAAAAAGTTTTTTCAGGAGAATTTCGTGATCAACAGTGTCAAAGGCCTTCTGGAGATCAACAAAAAATACCACAAGAGCTTGTGCAGTAGAGTGTTTTTATCTGAATCCAAATGTTGAAAGTACAAAATTCAGAGTTGTGATAAAAACTGATATACACGTTTGTAGATCAGTTTTTCAAAGGTTTTGTTAATATTAGATAGTAGAGTATAATTTGTACAGTCAAGTTTGGACCCTTTTTTAAAAACAGGAATAACTTTGGCAATTTTTAAGTTGGATGGAAATACACCCGAACAGAAAGAGAGATTGATCAAGAGTGATAGAGGTTTGGCAAATTCAGATTATGAATATTTACAAGGTTATTGTTGAAATAGGAAGCATAAAACATTTTCTTACTCCGCCTACACAAGAATACGATTAAGTTACGATACTGCTTATATTGATCATTGAGGGCAGATTCAAGGGCCCGTTCGAAAGACACAGTGGTCCCCCCACAATTCTGGTTTGAACAAGTGTTGTTAAATACGTTATTCTGAGAAATTCACTAAGCATAAATACCCCCTCATTAAAGTGTGTGACGTAAATATCCAGGATGTTAAAGAAGTTGCTAGTTAATTTAAGACCTGTAATTAAAGTATAGAAATTTATTTTTGTAGCAATCACAACACAAAGTTCAGCACACACACACGCACGCATATTTCGTTATCCTTACCAAATGTGAATAAGGCAAGCTGCAGACCATCTGATATTGCAAACGTTTTAAAGAAAACAAGAGAAACCGATTGCCAATGAACCCATTCTCGAAACATAGAGATAATAAAATTATATCTCTATGCTCAAAAAAATATTTCCCGATTCGCGTTATCTTAATGCTTGTTAATTAAATTCATTTTTATGTTATAAGCACCGCGTTTTAACTTCATGATCGATTTTATCACTGGATCAAAAGTTGCAAAATGAAAAAATAAACAGGATAGAATGTCGCCTACAATCTCTAGGCGACAAAATCAAAGTCATGAAACAGAAGTATGAAAATCTCTACCAAAAAGTAAAAGAGCTACAGGTGAGTTTAAAGTTCACGCAGGAAAATTTGATAGACCAGAAAATAAATAACATTGCAAAGGAAGTGAATGAAATTATACAAGTTTTAAATGACGAATTTAACCACCTATGAAGATGAATTAGCCAAACAAACTCAAGAAAAATATCTGCTTAAGGAGAAGCTACGTGCTTTGGAGGACAGAAACCAAAGGAATAATTTACGTGTAGATGGTTTAAAAGAAAATGAAAATAAAACTTGGGAAGAAACTGAAGAAAAAGTGCAGAGCTTGTTTAGGGATAAACTTCATTTACAAGATTCAATTGTGATAAAACGTGCACATCGTATGGGAAAAAAAGCAACAAAGAAGGAGAAAATGGTCGAAAAATAAGAACAATTGTATTTACCTTTTAAATTACAAAGACAAAGAACATATTTTAAGGAACTCAAATAAGTTAAAAAACACTGGCATTTATATAAACGAAGATTTTCCAGACGTAACAAACGAAATTCGGCGTGAACTGAGAATAAAGATGAAAGGAAATGGAAAAGCTGGAACATTTTCAAAAATAATTTATGACAGACTTATTACAGCAGAATTTAAAACAAAAAAAAAGTAGACAAATCCAATCTTGGGTATAATTATGGTTTTCTTACAATAATTTTGACCTTAACTACCTTAATATGGAAGACCAACCAGTATTTCACTTGATATGGATGACGAAACAGTATTTCATTTATTTGACAAAAACAAAAATATTGCTTTAAACAATGGTATCAATCCTGATACTAATTATTTCAACTCCCAAATCTTCGAAAGCAAAACTTTTTCTCCTTCTCAAGCAAAAAACTACTTAACTAACTCTAAATTAATTAATTTCTCCATCTTGAATGAGAATATTCGAAGTATCCAAAAAAAACTTTGAAGATTTAAAATCGTTATTTCCTACGTTAAATTATAATTTTAGGGTCATTTGCTTTACTGAAACCTGGTGTAAAAAAAGGGATATAGAGCAAGGCTCTAGCTTCCAAATTCCAGGACATACTTCAGTACATCAGCCACGTGCTGGTAAAAATCATGATGAAGGTGTATCTTTATTCACAATTCATAATTCACTGTACATTAATTTCGTGATTAATTTCGTTGATTTTAGGCCTCGTTAATTTCTTGGAATAAATTATATATATTTTTTCCGCCATAGCTTCGTGGTTATAAGTGGAGCCGTACAATAGCGGTTATATTATTATATCTCTCACACTTAGTGGGGGAAAACGGTGTTTGATTCTCCTTGGCGGCGATTTAGTATGCGCGAATGAATGTTACCATAGACCCAGGTTAACTCAAGCCGTGCGATGTAAATCGGAGAGATGGCACATTCTGTTGGCCGTTGGATGTTGCACGGAGTTTGTGGTATAGCGTAAAACCTAATTGGGTCTGCGTAGGTCGAAATGAGCATTAAATACTCTAGAACTCCACATAGATATTTGCAAGGCTAGCCATGTAAAATATGCACAACTATCTGTCTAGTGACATCTAAAAGCACTTTATGATAAGCGTGGACGAAATTAAATAAAAAATATTTCTCTTATGTTGACTATATTTTTTTATAATACATTAAAAAAAGATTTCCGTAAATATGTACATTGAGGATTTTTCTGGAATAGTTAGTGTTATTTTTTAGTAAATAACTAAAAATTAAAATACCTTATCCGTAAAACAATTCGGTAAAAATTGACTTTTCACAAAAAAAATTTTACCGACTTTGTTTTACCGCCTAAAAATTCACCTGATTTGATTTTTGATTTTTTTGTATTTAAAAACCCAAATGTTCCATAAAAGAGCAATGAAGTTTTGAATTTACATTTCGAAGTACAGTTTGAAATGTCATTGTTATATATATCCACTTTCATTTCAAATATTTCTTCATAATGAATTCCTTTGAATTTGGTCAGTCTTGGAAAAGTGACTAAACTTTGTCCAGGTAAGCAATATTTTTTCCGACTAAAAATTTTTACTGATATTTTTTAACTGAGTTAAGTTTTTCAGTGTACTTCGGAAATTAGGAAGTATTTGTAAATTTTAATAAAAAGTTTGTCGTAAAATATGATACATAAAAGCATTAAAAGTGTTTTTTTTTTCATCTAAGACTGGAATAATGGATATTTTCTCTTCTTTCTGCACTTTGGCTGGCGTACATCGTCCTTGATGAAGTGAGATAGTTTATTCCAACTCTTTCGTACAATCTTTGCCAGATTTGTAGCGTAAATCTTCTTAGGCGTTTAATTGGATTACAGGGGTCCAGCTTTGGCTGCTGCCGGCTGATCCGTTGCGTAAACTGCCATTACTACTAGTATGTTTGCCACCGGCGCTGCCATTTTGATTTGACCGCACATTTCTCATGGATCGTCTGGTAGTTCTCTCTGTGACGCATGACGTGTTTTTAACGTGTCGGCCTTTTTGCACGGCACAGTTGCAAAAGACGACACTCCCAAGTCCAGATTTTGTTCTGGTTCTTCTAATTTTCATGTCTTCAGTAGGATCTCTCCTTGGAATGAACATAGGTACGTAATTGGAACACGACACTGGAGGATTGTTTTGAATTAAACCGTGTGCTTCACTAGGCAGTAGAAACCAAGACAAATGTCTGGATAATTCAGGTGGAAGAAACTCTGAACTGGGCATAGGCCCTCCGTCCTTCTAAAATAAAATACAGATATACATTTTTCTTCTGCTTCTTAGCAACACACAGACATGAAATGGAGGTACACAAGAAAAAATGAATCAACTACACAGGTTTTTCAAATAATTTTAGTTTTGCACGAAACACAACAGGTACTTCTCGCACTCGTCAGTTTATTACTTAAGCTAATATTAGTCATTGTTTTTGTGTTTAGAATTTTTTAAACCCTTATTGTTTATTAAAAAAGAAAATATTTTCACTTTAAAATTTTTTTTTTTTTGCCTGCAAAGTTTTTTTTATACATTTGACTTAAAATCAATCCCATTTAAATATAATTCGTTTAAAACAATTCCAGATTAAAACTGAAGTAAAAGTTAAAATTAACAGTCAATTTAGAAATTGTACTTACGATATTATTGGTGTATCTGGTGACAATTTCCTCAGCAAAGCGAAGAGTCTCCTAAGAATACAGTTGATTCATAGTTAAGGGATCTCTCTTTTTTCAGAAAGCATTTAGGAAACGGTTTTGTGGGGAAAAAACAATTTTTTTTGGAAAGGAAATCTTTGCGACTATGATTACGCTTGAATGCAAAATGGTTTGTTGTGCTGACGACTGCATATTTATAAAATATATACTAATTTTCGCAGATGCTGAAGACTCAGTACTTTTACTTGAATCAAAAGCAGTAACAGATTGTATGTCTTGTCTAAAGAAACAATTTCACTGCAAACACAGTGGACTAACAAAAACTTCTTAAGGGAGACAGCTGAAGACACTTGATCGCTTAAACCACATCCTGCACAATGTTGGAACAGCCTTTTTAATTGTTTTTTTTTGTCTATTTACCAAATATGGCGAATGTTGCAAAAGAGGTGAAAACAGGGCTTGTTTACAATTTTCTCTTGCTTTAAGTACTCGTGTTTTTGGATACATTAGTAAGTGAGTACATATACTTATACTTTCATAACTTAGTAAACATTAAACTAATGACTTTAAACTTGGTATGATTTTCACAGTGGTTTGATGAAATGAAGCGAAAAAAAATCATTCTTTCGTAAATTTTAACATATTTTAATTCGAAATGGCAGATTTTCAACCTTCAGCGGCTTTGAAGGTTGCAAATGGCGGTATGAATAGTTGACATACTTTGAAGTTGAGGTGCTTTTCGACTTGTTTTTGAGTTTTTGTTGCGTTGCCATTTTTTGCCAAGTTCTTTACATCTGCCAATTGCGAGCGTTTTTCGGTTACCTACGGGAAGATTGCCATTTACAAGAAAGTTATTCACGCTGTAAACAAATTAAAGAGTTGCGTATTAAAAAAACCTACCAGGGGATCCTTGTGCACGAAGTCTCCTGATTCCGGAATCATGTTATACTGAAAAAACGTTTTTTAAAATCAGTAAAAGGAAACTATAGATAAAACTGCACAACTAAGTGGCATTTTTCAGCAGTACGTATCAAAGCATACCCCATACTGGACAGTAGCAATACGGTTTACGCAGAAATACGCGGCAAAACAGGTAAAAAAACAAACAAAGTCGATGTAATACATATCAACTTTGTTTTAATATTGCTTTTAACAATATTGGTGGCTGATTTTTTAGTTCTTATTGTTCTTACATAGACTGGCTAACCATAATGTGTTTTTCACAAGATGTATAATTAAACTTTAAAAAACATTGATAGCCTGTAATCCTTACCATGGGTAACAGTTTCCATCCGTGCTTAGCAACAAATGCAACAGCATCGATGATGAAGTTAATTGTTGCTGAGTCAGCGAAATATGGCAAGTTTAGGCGACAAAAACCAGGCCTGAGAATGAGTAAGGTAGAATTAATACAAACGTACAACAATACAATAAATTACTGAAAAAAAAAACTAAAAGTTTACTTTAGTATGTTAAACTTTTTCCCATCAACTTGTTGAATTTCTTCTTTTGGTATTCTGTCCCACGCTTCGCTGAAAACAAAATAAAGGGAATGTATTTTTTAGCTACTGCAATATTGTATATCCGCTGCTACCTTTTTAATATCTTATCGATTTTTAAGTAAATTGAGTTTGGTTTTTTTTCAATACATTTTAAACTGATTGGCAAATACTTACTAATCACCTAGCAATGCCTCGGCTATCCTTAGTGCCTTATCACCATCAATGCCGAGAAGGTCCTACAACACGAGATGACAAGATGACAAAATGACAAAATGGCAGGTTGAGGTACGTGAGCACTAATTTTGTTTTTACTTCTTGACATGTTAAAATAAGAGGAAACTCTTTTCTTAAGTGAATAATACCGAGCGTAAAAACAAAAAATAATATATCTACCTCAGCGTATGGTCCCGCGCATGCACACCCACCACGAGCTTGCACACCAAACAAATCGTTCAACAAAGCAGAAACAAAATTGTGATGGATGAACTTTCCACACTCTGGATGTGTGATAACCAATGAAAAAATTGGAAGTCTCTCCGCTGGACTTTTTCCCAGTATACACAAATTTGGTATATTGCTCCAACTTTTGTACGCAGCGTGTAACCACTTGTGTTCGTGCTGCAAAATGCTAGATGGTGTCACCTCCTATGTCATAGAAAAGATGTAGTATAAAGTAGAATGTTCTAGCTATGAAAGCATTGTTCCTTACAAATTGCACTGTCCACAGAAAGGTTTTAGTACATTAAATAAGCGAACATGTCCAAATCCTACACACCTCTTTGATTTGAAAGACTAGCCCGGCACGAATTGATTCTACAATGGCTGGTGTTCCACCTTCTTCTCGTTCTTCAACGTCACTGACGTAATGGTGTTTTTTATGAGTAACCTGAAATAAAAGAATATCAAAAAAAGGTCCATAGTATTTATACTTCCATGACAATGCGAGAAGACTGAATTATGATTGAATCATTTCGAGGACGTTCAATTTTGTCCTTACATTTTACGGTTAAAAAAATAAACGCGACATTTTTATTCCCGCAAAAGTTTCTGTCGATAATACTTACAAATAAAACGGTGCCACCTCCCACTCCGCTTGGAACAGGGTTGATAAACACATGTTTCTTAGCCACCAAGAGACCTTAAAATTAACCAGAAACGCTTACAAGCAACCAACTGAATATTTTGACGATTACTAATTAGTAAAACTTTAATTTGCTTACCAGGGGTCCCTGGACCTCCAACAAATTTGTGTATTGAGCAAAACATTGCATCTTTGTAGGAAAGTTTATCTTTGGTTCTAAGAATTTAACAGCATGATGTATGGAAAGAGGTATACATAAGGTAAACCATTTAAGTTAATTTGTGGGTTTACGAAAAAAAAAATTCAAAAAATTGCAACTTACGGATCTTTTAGGTGTGGATTCATATCGATTTCAACGTATGGACCTAAGAAAAAAAAGTTGACCGGGATTAATTTGTTTTCATCGAAAAGTGTTTGAAGAGTACAAGATCTCACAACATCCGAATGACCAAAAGTAGAATCTAATACTTCAGATGCTACCTATTTTGCTTTGACATCTCAGTGGAAGTAAATTTTAGTAAAAAATGCTACATAAGACATTACCTGCTGTCGCGTAATCAAAAAATGCATATGCGCCATACGTGTGAAGCAAAGTAGCTACGTTATCTACGTCTGTTAAAATACCAGTTATATTTGACGCTGCTGAAAATGATCCAACCATAGGACGGCCTTTTTTGGAATATTCCTAAAAAATAATTTTTGGCTAAGTTTAAAAAATTTCACTGCAAAATCTTTTACACACAAAGGGCCCGTTACACGCAGTATTTCGCCCGAAGTGAAACTCACCCCGAAATGAAACTCGCTCCACTTAAAAGTAAAACTCTTTTATGTGGCTACACATATAAATCTTTACCCTGATTTTGCCCTGGGATGAAATTTTGGTATGATTTGAACATGTATCTCAACAAAATATTTCACCCCGGTATGACATTATTTTCCAATTAATATTTCATATTCTCATTGTACGAATTTTTTTTCTTTCTTTTCCATAACGCAGTTTAACAAACAATATAAAACTAGTTCGTAGCCCGTGGATAAATCCACGGTTCACTGTCATTTTTATATCGCATTTCGTGTTTCCGTAGCACGACTTTTTTCTCGCGCACAAACAAACAAACAATCGTGCTTGTCGATTTTAAGCGGTTTATTAAACAATTCAACTTTTTCTTTTTTAGCAGAATATTTGAAACCGCTAGACTTTAGCAAGGAAAAAAAAACAAAGAAAAAACTGATGAAAATATGATTATATCACATAAGCATTTTTTCTTTCAACCTGGAGTAAAATGTGTTTACTTCACTCAGGGTGAGTTCTACATGTAACCCAAACTTTTGTCACCCCGGCTGCGTGAACGGACCTCGTTATATTAACTGTTGGGTGGTTAGACTGAAAACATATTGTGTTCACCTCTAATGTTTCTTTTAATTTTGCGAGATTAATTGCTCCATCTACAGACTCTTCACCGTATATAATCTAAAATATAAAAATAAGACAGGCATAAAAAAAGAAACGTGCTTTTGGAGATGACATAACAAAAATTGTATTGATGATAAATATATATAAAGTTAATCCATACAGCATACTTTTATCGATATATAAATACGACAGAATTACTCGGTTCAGTTTAAAGTCATACATCTAAAACACAAACCTCTGCACCAATTTCCAACCATGGCAATAAGTTTGAATGATGCTCATATGGGCTGATAAACACAACCTGCAAATATGGACAGATTAATTACCGCCAATTCGTTATACTACAATTTGCAAACCTTATTTGCTCAACAAAAAAAAAGTTGTTTCGTCACGTTAGCGTCCAGATTCTCATTTTGCAACTACAAGATGAACTTACAGGTGATTTCTCCAGCTTTAGAGAGTGTATCAGCTTGCCAATAGCTCCGGTGGTTCCACTGCTGACAAATATAACTGCATCATCCTCTGTAGCATTTGTACAATGACGTATAATTTGTCTATTACATAAAAGAAAATTAATTTACATTTCTAGACTAATTTATACAGACTAGCTCATAGAAAATTCATAGTCGAACTTGATAACATCATCAATGGCCGGTCAATGCACAAAATATTTACTCTAAAGTCCTTTCGCTATTGCTTTTATCTTCCCCTTTGCTATTTGGAAGTTAAAATGCTGATCAAATAACGAATCGGAAGATTTGGTGCACAGAAGTTTATAAATCATTAAATTCTGTAAGGGGTGCAAACGCCTTGGGCAATTTAAACGCGTATTCTATCTTACGCAAAATAACACCACGAATAGAAAATTAGGATCTGGTTTTACTGTTAGGAGAATTAATTAACTTGCAATCTGAACCACAGGATTGGATTAATCAAACAGAATTGTTTATGAAATCATATCAATATTATTTTACTTGGCTTCGTTTCTTAGCTGTGTAGTCTGTAGGGAGGAGATCGATGTTGTGGTGTGCGTGTTTCCATAGTAAGGAAGTACTTCATCGCGGATGTAGTCCTCTATAAACTGTAGGGATCTAAAGTGCAGAACAATGGATTGAACAAATCAATTTACATGGCATAACACGTAATGCAAATCATGATGCAATATTTGAATTGGTACATGATTTGGATAAACGGAAAATTGTAATAAATTCAAAAGACTCATCGCTGGCCTTTTACATAACATATCTACTGGATTAAGGAGACAAGAAATGGACTTACTTTCCTGAAGCTGTATAATCGCAATAAATAACTAAAATGAATAGAATAAAAAGAATATCAGAGTTAAGCATAATTGGATCCATTAAAGTATTTTGTCGTTCAAATAAATGGAAAGATTAGAGTAAAATATGAACTCCCATGCTATAAGCAAATGAAAGATAATTTTTCTTTTTTAAATTTCTTTGAATGTGTTAGCGTTTAATTTATACCACATGAATTTATTTTCTTCGTTTAGCTCCCTAACATTGTCCTAACAGTCAGTGACGAGACAAGTTCACAGTAATGTGTTAAGCCATATATCTTTTCCGTATGATAATTGTTAGTTATCAGTGAGTGTTTACAAAACGCTTACTTGATGTTTTAAAACATTGACATCTTAAGATATTAAAGACATATAAAAGTCACAGCCTGTTGAAATTTACCTTTTCGTGGTCCAAACGGTCCTTTATAAACTAAATCACGACCAATGATATTTTCGGCAACATATCGCATCATCGCATCATAAGGGTCCTCATCTTTTTTTCTTTTATTACTCATGTATGCTCCCATTCCTCTCTTGATCACATCTTCGACACCGACTATGCCTGCCACAATATTGGAAGACACCGCCAAGCTTGCTATTCCAGCTTCCACTCCGAAACGTTTCTCCTTCTTTTTCCTCTGCCCTTTTGGTGAAGGCATGCTATAAAATAAAGAGATTAATTATATATACCTTGATCGAATAGCTTGCTCCCATTGGCTGCTCCAGGTGGTAGTTTATTCAATGACAGTTAGAACTTCGCGTGTGGTCATGTACATGATGTCACATCCATGGCTAAGAACAATAGTAAAATTCCAATATCTTGAACATCCGATAGCTCGAACTTCGCTGAGTCGAGCTACTGCAGCCGTTCCCTGAGCCAAAATACTTTCGGTAACTTAAAGTCAAAAGAATTATTTAGAATAAAATTTAAAAGGTTACTGTTTTCTTGCAGAAAATAAATAAATGATTATTTTGTAAATTTCAAAGTACATTAGAAGAACATATTTTCAGTGAATGCATACAGGGTATTATTTCTTTTTGACTGTCAAAGTTAAAAAAGAAGAAACTTTTCGGTCCAACACTTTTTCATTTTTGTCAAATTTTGAACTATCAAATGCCCTGAATACTGAAACATTCGACAAGTGGAACTATTCTTTTGTTTACTAGAGGTTAGAGTTATCTGGAGTACTCTATATAGAGGTTTCTTCAAAATGTGTATTTGAAACCGAAATTAATAAACTTTTAATAAAGTTGCAGGGCAAAAAAAAGAGAAGACTTTTTTTCCTGGCTTTTGATGAGGCGTGCATATTTTATATTTTTTGTTTACATTTAGAATTAACAGTGAAAAAAATAAAAATCAGATGTCATGACACGAACTAACTCTGCAATGCAGAAATCTTCGTCTAACCTTTGCCAACATTTTAAGCATCGATATTTTCTTGATTTGTTACTCATATTCGTTGATTCCTCTGCATTTATTTATAAAATGTTTTCCTCATTACCGATTAAAATTATGTGTAGTTAATAAAGTTCTTACTATTTGTAAATAGAAAATACTTTTTATTTCAATCCTTTCAATTCGAAATAAAAGAACGCGTTGTGATTTATTGCGACTACAGTGCATGTCTTTCTTGCATTCATGTACACAGAAAGATGCTCCTAAGCATGGCAGACCGCTGTGAGGAAGTCTCCCTTTATGTCAATTCAGTTGAAAAATCCTGGATAAATTACCAGGATTTAGTTTTGAGTGCATTTGTTATGCTCACAACATATATAAATCATTCATAAATAAACAATTTGCCCATCAGAGTGGATTATTAGCTCCCATCTTTTTGTATTATTTCCATTGCACACCATCGGTCGCAATGCACGTTAAGAAATATAAAAAACTTTGTAACCAAGCATTTTGTCAATGAATAGCTAAATCTTTAGCCACTTTTTTTAAAAAGAAATTCTCTCACGTTTTGCAATCGATAAGGAATTGCGCGACAATAATTCAATTTCACAATTCTATTTTCTATATTTTTATTCATCACAAAAAGTACAAAACAATTTTTTTGCTAATATTGATGCAAAAACTGTCGTGGAAATCGAGTCATTCTCTAAGAATACGCAGAGGAGGGTTATACATAGCAAAGCATCGTCGCTACATGCTGTGTTTTATCTTCTTTAACATTGAACATAAACATCTTTTTTTAATAAAGATTGACAATGTAGGCGGGTGCGTAACGAGCGTTCTATTTTTTATTCCCAGACGCGTTGTGTCAATGTACTGTCAAGAAATGATCGTAAAACCTTCTCCCCAGGCTTCCCTTAACTACAAAAAAAAACATGGGGACAAGTTTGTTGATAGTGTAGTAAGGCGATATAGAATATGTTGTGTTTTAATATTCCTCATGATACCTTAGATGACTTTGCAGTCACGTGACATTATTCCTTTCCTTTCCTGTTTCAACATCAGCTTGATCACTGGTCATTAAAAAACAAATCCACATAAAAAAGATAAAATAATATTTCATAATATGCGTAACGTCAGCAATGTCTATTGTAAGCCTCGATTAACCAGACACGCAGAAACGACAAGCATGTTGTAGCCTGTGTTTCTCTGGTTCCCATTAAGAAATATGTAGCCCGTAGTTGGCTTATACACTAAATAAAATTTCAAATCGTGTTGCAGTTAACTTTTTTTGATAGCATCAGAATTAATTCATTTTTATATGCTATGGAATATTTAAATGAGAATATTTTTCTATTTGTACTCAATAGTATTAATCTCGAAAGCGGAAAAGTGAATTGTCAACCATTTTAAATGTGTTTAGAAAATTGTTGCATCGCGTTACATGATGAGACAAATAATAAGCGTATATAATTTATTACGCCATGAAAAAATGAAGTTTTATAAGGTGAAAGGTAACTTCCTTGGGACACAAGAAGACATTTATAAATATCGCGATAAGCATTAGAATCTACAAATCAAAACAAACCTAGTAATATCGACTCTTTTTTTACTTTATCATTCCTTTTTCATTTTATATGGAATCGCGTTTTTCGTCTGCCGCCCAACGTATTAAAAAATCCAAAATGGCTATTTTAATGTGATGCATTTTCGCCATAAAAGAAAGTTTGTGTACATCTTGTGTATATAAACTATTAAAATGTTCAGTTACACGAGTTGCAATTAGGTTTTTTTTATCCCCTTCTCTACTAGTGTTTCTCTGCACAATATGTTTCTGTCATCCAACTTTAGTTTGAGCGACAACCATACAGGTTTGTGTAAAGACAGAATTAGGAGGGGCATCCCTAGGGCTGTGCGTCGACTGAATAAGATATCAACCTACCTTAAGAAAATTAATTTTCGCGGAAATTTTGTCACTTTGCAAAAGTTAGTTTCCGTGAGGTGAAAATTATTTCTCGTCGAATTTAAATTTTATTTTCAAACGATTTCTTGCGAGAATTAGTTCTCACGACAATTAAATTTCGTTAGGTACATGATTTGAGGGTAATAATGAGGTAAAATTAAATATTTAAGAATAAAATAAATGGAAATATCTTACTGTTTTTTCAATGTTTTCCTTATAACAAATTTTGTTCTCAGCATTTTTCAGTTATAATTCTTCCTATCCTGCTCTTTCTTTCACAAATTTTTCATTAACATATATTCCAAATTGTATCATTCTCAACAGCTTTTATACTTTATCAGACGTCACAATCAAATTATAGCATGGACAGTTTTGATTGGTGGAAATACAATAAATTAATAAGTTATTTTAATCTCTCTTGCTTTCACCCACTCGCGTCCGCTACCGTCAACTTTTAGTTCGTGAATTAGTCATTCATTTATTCTAATTTTTTCAGATAAGAAGATGGAAGAACTAACAAACGCACCCCAACCGCTACGTCAGGTGGTATATGGCACCAATTAAAATCAAAGACATGAGCGTATTGACTAAAGTGGGCGTATTGAAAAAAGGGGCTGGCGTTTAATTCCATCGTCTCATAAAAGTTAATTGAAATATGTTGTGGTTTATAAATAGCCACCGTGTTATGTGTGTTTTTACCAACGACAGCAGTCGGAATCAATAACAAACATTTTAAAAAAATACATTTTCAGAACATTTTTAGAACTAATTGTCAATTTTTATTATCGGGTATTTATGCACCACACGAAACAGACTCCGCATAACTTACGTGTTTTTTACAATTTGTACAAATTCTTCCGCTTACAATTGTTTTTGTCAACTTTTGTATCGTCTATGCACTTTTGGTGAAGTTCTGCGGAAAATATTTAATTAAAGTAATTTCAAAATTATGTAATGGGGATGAGGTTTATTGCGCGCAAAATGGTAGTTACTACTTTGAGACATTTGTTTATTAAATTTTTACTTTAGGATTTAATGAAATTTTTTATATTTGGCAACTTCACCTTTGTGGTTTTTTGTTACATGGAGCTTATTAACCTTCTTAATGCTTTATTAACGAATGATTAGCGCAAATAGATGTTTACAGTTTTATAGCAACGTCTTTCCCATGTCTTACACAAAGCAGTTATTGTAAATGTAAAATACCCTGGGTGCGAGATTAATTTTTTATCGCTTCGTCATTGATTCGGTCAGCAATTCAAGTAACCATATGGACACCGCTGTCTGTCAAAGTAAATTCCATTTTCTTAACTTTAAGAGCAAGATCGAGGTTAAGAGATTTATTTTACCCGCCAAATTAGCCATAATCAGTATCCTATTATATAATCTTTGCTCACGTTACGAAAACAAACGAGTCGCTTGTTAGATTTGACGAGTGCTAAACATCCAGTTAATTGAGACTATTTGTGATATTGTGTTGATTTGTATCATTTGTCACAGTTGGCGTCAAGTGAAAAAGAAAGATAAACATTTGCAGGAATAGATGACTAACTTTGAGTTTCAGAGTTGATGTTTTGAAGGTTTTCTTTGTAGTTTCAAACATTTTTCATCTATAACATTGAATCAACATTTATAATAATGGTAAATGGTACTGGTTAAAAGCAACACCTTCCAACCCTCAAGGAAATCTCTATCACAAATGAGATACACACCTTCCTTCCTCCCTCACTACACGCACACACACGCATCTTATTTTGTTCACTTAAACAACCTTTTTCAGTGACCTCTTTTAACTTTAATTAAGTGGCAAGTCGAGTTAAATTGATTGTCTTATTTACACTCGCGTATGTTTCTAATTTCTAATTTAATAAGCTTCTTAATGTAGCCGCACTATTTAACACAGTTTCACGAAAATAAATTCTTTAAAGACTTTAAAGGGGTTACAAATCGTCAATGAATTGTTCTCATTTTGAACATTATTGTTTAATAACCAGACCACTCAGTGGATGTTAACTTATTTATTGCAACAATACAAACATCCTGCCAATGATAATGAATATTTTATGATTTTTATTGTTGTTGTTTTAACTATGCAATAACTTGGTCTTTTTTTTGTGCAGAATTTAGAAAAAAATATAAGATTTGCTTATTTACAGTGCTTATTTAAAATAAATAATGGATTTGTGCTTTTTTTGCTGGAGCGTCTGTGCAAATGATGATATTTACAATCATATTAACTATTTTTTTCAGGGAAAAATTTGTCGCAGAAAAGTAACGAAGTAAATTTTCAGTGACTTTCCTGTAAGGTAAAAATGGTTTAAACACTGGATGCCAAAAACCTAAAACTACCTTTATACCAGAATCGATTTGGCAAAAACAGAAACAAATCTCAAATAAATAAGCAACAGTAAAGTGTTTACATTAGGCCAAGTTTTTTCTAAAAATACCCTCTGTCTGCTTATATTCTAAGAATAATAGTTATAGAACGAATGTTAGCATTTTTTAGAGCATAAAATTTTATATTAAATGCTAAATTTTACCTGAAAATACAATTTTTTTCTCTCCTTTTTTCAACAAAATCCGAGAAAGCTAAGCAGATTTTTCCTAACATTTTATGGTATATAACTGCAAATTCCAATCACAACCCAAACGAAGGTCATTTACCATACCAATTATAAGGATTTCATAGAAATGAAGTGTTAATCTCTATAATAATAACTGTATCCGTCTGTCGATTTGGGCGCAAAAAAGTATCTGTTTCGCGGAAACAGGAAATGCAATATCTAATTTATTTTGCGTGTTTTTAAAAAAATATCTTTGATTAATTAAAAAATATTACTATACAAAATTCATGGGTGATTAACTTTTATTGTACTCCCGATGTAATTTCGTAACGTACACGGATAAATTAACATTTTTCTCTTTCGTTACTTCCACTTATTCGTGGTTTTTAAAAGAAATTAACAAAAACTGATTTATGATGGAAAAAACAAAGATTTTTAGATTTAAGTGGATATTTTGTTTGTCGACTATTTTGTTCCTGCGTTTCAATTGAAATAAACAAACCCAATAAAAAGATAATTGCTACATATAAATTCAAAATTTTGGCTGAAGCTGGATGCTTTTTTAAACTGCTTTTAAGTCTATTTACAAGAGGAGTCTGTTTCTTATATGTGCTAAGTATTTTTGTATAGATGTAAATGTATTTTACAAGAAAACAGCATAACAGTACCTTTTGGGTGGTACATATCAGCCTAAATGTTCTGATAAAATGAATGTGTTTTTTAACTTTTGTCAAATGTCAGACTATTTTTGTTTGTTAAACTATACTGAAAAGAAAAACGTGTAGTTATACTTGTGCCTATAAGTGAATATTTTCAGGGAGCATGACTAGCGCAGAGTAATTTCATAACAGATGCACGAAACCGGGAAATGAAAACGACGGGCAAATCCCCGTGGATGCTCCCACTAGTTCCTAATAATAGCATAGGAAGGATTATTGTCAGACTGGAGTATTAAAGATATGAAAAATCAGAAAAAGTTGCTGCATTTAGCTCATTGACTACTATTTGTTCAAGATTTTTTGTATTTTGAGTTGAAACTGTTACGCAAAAAGGGGACAATCTGTAAATTTCCTTTGCATATATGATACCTTTTTTTAATTTCATATTAATTGCTACTTAATAGCCATTTTAATATTTTTTATTTCCGATTTGGATAACTTAACGAATTTTAAATTCTTTAATGAATTATATCCTTTCACAGCCGCACTTCTCACATCACAAACTACGACGAAGGCAAAAAAAACAACAGAGCCGACTCCAACAATGTTTAAATTTGATTTTTAATGTTCTTAATTTTCTAAAAACAACGTCTCATACAAATTTTTAGCGCCCACCAGCATTCATATGAACGTAAAATAAAACAGTTTTTTTTTCTTCCAAGATCATTGTGATATATTAAAGTAGATCTCTGTGACCAAAATATTTGAAAGAAATTTTTTCAGATATCCTAATTTTACTCGGGACTACTTATTTAGTCAAAAAGATTATAAATTTGTTAATTAAAAGTTCTATAGTTTATTGACACTCGCAATACGTATTATGATTTTAACAAAGGTTACTCATAACTGTCTGGAATTTGTTGCCGTGGTTTGCATTTAATACTGCTCTGACTTGGTTCTATGTATCTGTTAATTAGCGATTTCGTTGCTAGCTATAACTAGCATCAACAAAACAGTCAGGAAATATAAAGTCTCCTTATCTCACACTGCGTTTAAAAGGCTTTATGTAAAAAATATGTGAACGCGTAAAAACATGTTTGTACTACCATAAGGTCATAATATATGACATCCTTATCTCCAGGGCGTTGTTCTCTTTCTGACAATCTCGGACGGCGATCTATCTATCATGAGCTACGTCATATCCCAGTTCTGCATTTTTTAAATTTAAGACGGTATATCAAAAAACAATTTTATTCAGTGGCTGGCTAGAGGTGGTCATACAAGAGTTTCTTCGAACAGAATTTATAAAACATTATGTAAAGGATAGAACAGAACAGATAGAACTTAATTTCATTAAATACACTACTTATATGTATTTTCCTGTATTTGTTAAAAGGTGTATTGCGTGAAATTGTAAGCTATAGTAACGTATGCACAAACAAAAATAATATCTTACTTGCTAACTAACCACAACGAGGTGTAAATACGAGATGACAGACGACTGAAAGATCAATTTAATTTTTATTAACTTCTTCTTGTTGTGGTTCTTAATAGCACTAGATTGAACAACTTCTACCTCAAACTCCTTTAGTACTTATCGCCAAAACTCTGCACCCGATATGGACGTAGAGTCTATTCTCGAAGTTGCCTTAATCCCGTGATGCATTTTTTCCAATGATACCGTGCTCGCAGATTGCGGAATTTTGTAAAAAGGTCTTAAAAGATTAGACTGATATTTAAATTAACATTAAACAAGACGTATGATATACGCAAACAACCTCGCCAAAAAAGTGTATAAAAAGCTGAAGTTAGACACGACATATTTTGCTATTCGGATAGGCAATAATATTGATAGAAAATTTCTCGAAATTTCAATTTTCGTTAGGTTAGTCTGTAAACACGTCCTCGCGGGCGAGATAGTAAAAAGAAAAAAAAAAGTATAAATAGTTACCAAGATGAGATTCGAACACACGACTACTCCCGTGTCGGTGCTCAGAGAGGCAAAAATTTCCATTCTTGTAGGACACATTTGCGTTTTAATACAAGCTCACGAGCTTGTAAAAAGAATGTTCGTTTATCCTCTTGGAATATTGCTTTGATTCAGTTTTTTAAGCAGATAAAGATGATTTTAGTGTGTGAAAAGCGTTATGTTAGCAAATTGGTTCTCATAATAAATAGACAAATGTTTTTGACGTTCAGTACAATAAAAAAAATGACAAAGGCTTCAACTATTTTGTAGATTCAATTAATGAATAGCTTTGGAGAAATCTGGTTGATTTTAAATTTCTTACTGTTGATTTAAATTCTGATTCAACTTCAGATTTTTTGTGTATTTGCAGACCGCTGTATATTTTTGTTTCAAATTATACGATGGCGAATATTAGTTTAATATTTAGGGAAATAAAAGTAGACAAACAATGAGCTCGTCATACACAGCTAGGTAATCGTTCACACAATGAGCTCGTCATACACAGCTAGGTAATCGTTCACACAATGAGCTCGTCATACACAGCTAGGTAATCGTTCACATTATAACGTGCACGTTTTATTTGCTACCTCTTTAAACTTTCTGGTGGTCTGTTTAATACACACTTTTCTCCTGAAAGTGTACGGATGGAAAGTAACATCAATGAAGGAGAGCGAACGTGTAGTGTCACTCTTTTTCTTAGATGGGATATTATGACAATTTTAATACAACAAAAAATCATACACAAATTTTTAGTAATTTAATTAAAGCTTTAATATCTAATTAGCAAGGCTAAAGTAGTTATGTTGCTGTTGTCAGCGCCCAGTCAACATTAATTAGACATGCATCAGGTAGACATGGAACAGCTTAGTTACTAAACCCCTATTAGTTTTAGCTACGCATTCATTTGTTTATTATTAAAAGTCTATGATCCATGAGGCGAATGAGTGAATATTTTGAGTTCAATTTCACATATGTAGTACACAAAACGTAATGGTTGCGCCACAACAAAAAACATAATGGTTGCGCCACAACAAAAAACATAATGGTTGCGAAACTAAAAAAAATTAAGATTTTTGAATGACGGTTTAAGATTGCTGTATGGTAAAAGTTTCTACTTTTTTTTTTTCCACAACAAATCTTCGCTAAGTTAATCTCGCTGCTACACGCTGTGTGTAAACAAAAGAAGTTTGCTTTCTCTGACAGAGATAATTACAGCGTTAAAATACACTTAAATGATGTAGCTAATACCCAAACCGAACAAAAAGCATTAGTACTTATTTTCCTCCAAAATTTCAAGAGAATGTTACATAACTAACTTCGTCTCCAGGGATTCTTCGTTTGTTATATAAAAATCGAATTCTGAACCTTCCGTCCTGGCATAAAATATCTTAAATCTATACTCGAAGGAAAGGTCCGAAAAAAAGGTTTTCAGGTAGTACTAAAAACTATATCTTTTGTTGCTCTTTATAATAAAAGCTTTTCTGACTAATGTTGCAAAACTTTTAGTTATGTCGGATATTATAAGTTAAATTGCGCACGCGTAGTCGCTTTAATATCACATATCATCTGGCATTAAAATATTTGTGTAGTATTAATCGTTAAAAAAACAGAATTAAATATCTAAGTTTGAATAATATAAAAGATTTGTGTGGGAATAAATAAATAAAATAAAATATCAAAATAAAACAAAATAGCAGATTATGAAATAATCTTAAAAATCTTCGTGCTTACGTATTCTCATGATCCAAGTGGTCATGGCTACTTTTTCTTTCTTGCTTTGGACTTTTCTGTTGTCCTAAGTTTGGGCTGCCATGATGAAAAAATCCTTTTCGCTCAGGCTTTGGGCTATCATCTCGCCCAGCCTTAGGGCTGCCATGATGAAAAAGTCCTTTTCGTTCATGCTTTGGGCTGTCATCTCGACAAGCCTTAGGGCTGCCATGATGAAAAAGTCCTTTTCTTTCATGCTTTGGGCTATCATCTCGCCCAGCCTTAGGGCTGCCATGATGAAAAAGTCCTTTATGATGGTGATGATGCTCTTTTGGATTGACTTCGTATTCTTCGTGATGAAACATTATTTAAAATTCCAATACAATCTTCAACTGTTGTTTCTGCTTGACTAAAGTGCAGTATATATAATCCTTAAATTGCTCTCCTTCGTTAAGAATAATACGTTTTATCACTAACGTCACTATCATCAAGTTTTTGTTATTCTTACATGTCATTTAAATGTGTTTTATTATGACAAACAACCTTACTAACAATCTATATTTAGAGGTAATAAAAAACAAAAAAGAAACATAACAAAAAGCAAAATATGAATAATTTTGCTAAAAATTATTCAATAAATAAAAACATAAATGAAGAAAAAGAGACAGAAAGGTTAGTGATAACACATCTCTACGGTCTCCTCCAAGTGGTTTTTTTTTTGGTGAGTATGGTCACATATTGCCAAATCTGCTTTGACAGCACTTTGGGAGTTAATACGAATCACTTCCTTCAGGAATATACATATTTTGTGAGAGTTGAATGTAAGATTAATTTTCGCGGTTCCCTTAATATGGCGAATATAATCCGAAAAAAGACTAAATTTTACGTAACCATTAATATTTTTTTGAATTGTCCCTTTTTCAATTAGTAACAGAGGTTAATTTGTAGCTTACTATTATGCTAACTCGATGAAAAGACGCCTTCTACAAACATTTTTTGAAAATTGAAAAGCCTTCATTCTTAAGAAATTCCTGGGAAAAAATTTGTAATCACAAAATAATTAAAAAAAAGTTTTTTAGAGCTTCCTAACCCATGCAAATGATTTGCGAAAATATATCTGCGCGAATATCAATCTTTTCGCGAATATTAATCTTTATAAATAAAAGGCAGGTGTCTTGTGGAGTGACGCTGTCCGAACACTTTCCACACAGTAGTATTTCGAACGAAAAGCTCTGACGTGTTCTGGCATATTTAACCAATGAAATCAATTAGGCATTTTAACATTATCTACGTAATGTCTTTTCTATTGAGCAATTCTAATATTATCTGTGCAATTAAAAAAAATTTCCTTTATGAAATTGAGTTCGAAACAAAGATTGTAATAAAGGAGACATTCGTCACTAGTTACTTAAATTTGAGTTTTATGTCATTAGATTTGACATTACTTATTGACGTAGAGTTACAAGAGGTAATTTAAAAATAGCTACTTTGACTGAATGCATATTTTAACAAGAAATATATTTTTGAATCGTAGTCTTTGAAAATTAAGAAACTTTTCTAATAATAATATGAAAATTCATGGGCAGAGAATTCCATCGGCAAACAAAATTTGTCGGTAAAAATATTTTTCACCGGCTAAATAATTCCTCATTTTTTTATCGACAAATTTTTCAGCCAGGCTATCTAAAAAAGTTGAAACAATTTTGGATTTATTTATTTATATGCAAAAAGTGAAAACCCTTTCACTCAGAAACCAGTAAGGAAATAGCATTGTACAACCTCGTTTTTTTATCGGGACGGTGATGTCAGAAAAGATACAGGATGTTCTGGGGACGAGGTTGAGGAGTGTAGATTCTCATTAGATTTTATTTGCCGAAGATAACACTTTTACTGCTCTATAAAAAAATATCAATTTGTCCGTTTGTTTTGTCAATTTGTTCGTTTTTATGGGTAAGATTTATTTTAAACTAAGAAATTTTATTAAAACCCATTACATGATACAAATGACGTCGTGTCCTTCGCGCCAATAACTCGAATAATATGTTGAATTTGACGACTTTTTGGGTCGATAAATACAAAATCATACCCCATTTTTCTCTTTTTACGTCATGAATTCCGCATTCGTTCTCTAACTAAGACAGTTAAAAGCAAAAAATACATGAAGTTACCACCACAACCTAACGTCTGTGTTTTCTCTTAAGTTAAAAATATTACGGAGCTACTTAAAATGTTGACAACGCCACTTGCTTAACACTATTCGGTCAGGTTTTTTTTTTTTTTGAACATATTATGACCAGGGGAGGGGGAGATGGCGAAATACCGCACTTCTTCGCCTCCGTACCTTTTGATAGGCTTTTCTAAATTTAATCAAACTTGGCATCTTTTTCTTTCGTCATGACAGAAACAAAATGGCAGCAATCAAATTTTCAATTTTTAAAGCAATTTTCAAAGTATCATAACATGCGAATTTTACACGTTGAAATCTTATAATATATAGGTTGTTGTGATGGCGGAAATTCATTTCTCTATATATCGTCTCGTACTTTAATAGTTTATTTAACCGAAATCATGGTATTAAAAGTGCAGTAAAATTAAATGTCTGATAAGCGCCCTGCTCTAATAGGCCCGGGCGCTTAATCCCCTATTTACGGTAATACAACAAGGCAATCATATCAAAATATTTCTAAGTGAGTTAGTCCCCGTATAACAGACTTTTTGTTTAATTTAGGACTGCAATATAAAGTTTACCTTAATCTGGTTTGAAATTTGATAAAAAGAGTTCCGCCGTCTTTCGGGTTCTGTTTGGGGATGGTTGTAAACTGTTTTTAACAGCATATGAATTTTGACAGAAGTAAATGTGAAGAAAAAAATTTCCGCTAGAGGTGCCGCCTTCTGGGAACGTGTGGGAAATGTTTGATGAATTTTGTTCGCTTTTTACGCTATGGCAGAATTTCTTTTTATTGTTATAGAAACAAAAACAGTATTGCATTACAGATTCATAAAAAAACTACGTATACGTGACTGCCGTGGAAAAGCTACCTGAATAATAGCTACCCGAATAATAGCTACCCGAATAATAGCTACCCGAATTATAGCTACCCGAATTATAGCTACCCGAATTATAGCTAGCCGAATAATAGCGGAGTTTCTAGTTTAGCACAATAGTTTAGAAAAGTGCATTTTAAATCCAAGTTAAAAGCAGCGAGTAATTATCAATTAGATTACCCCTGTGGTTTTAAAAGGATAGTTACTTAGCTGGATTTCATTTAGCTGGATTTCATTTTTGACTTACTACCTATGTACTGTGATTTAGCCAAGCATACAAAGTAGACGTTATTGCTTTTTGAAAGTAACGTGTTGTTGTAAAATAAATTGCGCTTTTTAAAAAAACAAGGTAGTAGTATTAAAACAAATAAAATTACCAAAGAGAATTAAATGTTTGACTTCCATGGTTATCGAAATTGTTTCACAACGTTCTGTAAATTAAACCGGATGCTTTACGTAAAAGAGCGTTACATTTAAGCGAATAATTGATTTTTACAACTAGGGAAATGAAACAGTTTTAACTTTAATATTACCATTCTGTTCGTTCTCTTCTAATAGCTTAGGAGGTATATACAAACGAAAATACGGTGCGAACGTCCTTGCGAAACATTTTAATGAAACTTGCAAATTATTAACTGCGAGTTATAAATAGAACATTTTACACATACCCTCAATCCCCTTTTTTCGTGCCGCTAGTTATTGTACGGCTTATACTCTATTTCTATTATACTGGATAGTCCTTTGGACCGGACCAAAAATCTATCCGGTATATTGTCTATCTGTATCTGTTCCCACTATACACACTTGGTATTATTCAGTAAAAAAAAAGTGTTTTCTCTTGCAAGATTCTTGATAAAAGAAGATTTAACAAAAAGTTGTAAATATGCCAACTAAATTGACAATGAAAAAAGATAAGCAAGGAAGTGCTAACTATTAGAAGAAATAAAAGTATTGGCGATAACAAAACAGAGAACACATAGTTTTCATGATAACGGAGTGCAACTGCTGCTTCTGGCTGCATTAGCATCAAACCCTGACTTCAAGTCTGAGCGTGGTATATACGAAGCCATCACAGATATCATGATTGGTCTTTATTATAGTATTAAAAAATGAAAAAGTCTATCCCAACGTTGTCGTTGCAAAGAAATTCTTAACATGAGAATTTATTGCAAAGAAGTTCTTAACATGAGAATTTATCACAAAAGCTCTTAACACGAGAATTGCAAAAACGCTTTTAATGTTCGAAAAACCCGGTTCGGTTTTCCGAACATATTATGATCTCCCAAGTTGTGGAGCACAATTTTTGCTCCATGCAACATTTTTTGCCCTATTGCACTAAAAAGTACATTTGAGACACGAGCAATTTTGTCATGCGCGAGCAATGGAGCAATGTTGTATAGCACGCGCAGGAAAGTATTCCTCGTGCCCCCTTAGCTTTACCCCACAGTAAAATTCTAAAAAAATATCGCGAGGCAAAGTTGGGTCACCACCGAGATTTACAAATAAAAGTTTCTTTACCAAAATGTAACATAACATTTCTTTTTTCAAATGTGTTTACAATACGACAACTTCATCCATATTTCCAATAAAAATTCATCATCATCCGTTAACCTGGCCACATATTTCCGTATTTTAAATTTTGTAAGAACACAAGTAATAACATTTGAGACTGAAGATAACACATCCAACTTCGGGTAAAATTTATACGTTCTTATAAAAAAAAAGGTGTGAGTTATAGTCGAGTAACTGCCCTAATGAAAGTTCGCCACAGGCAGCGTACCTTCGCTTGAATTCCTGTTTTTTTAGGTTTACACCACAGGAATAAAAGTGCAGGAGCTACATGTCAGTGAGGTAGGAGGACTTATCATCATAAGACCAACTTTTAGAATCCTAACATGAACTTCACTTATTTATAGAATATTGTAAACTCATATTTAAATATCGATAAAAACAAGATCCATTAAGTACTACGATAATAAAGAATCGGCGCGATAGTTAATTGACAACAACAAAAAAAATACATTGTTTGCAACGCCTTGGGTGTTCACACACCCATTTTCAAGTATTTAATAATGTCAAATTTTGTCTTAAATATCTACAAAGTTTAACAGTAATCATAGTTACAGAATAAATACCTAATTGCATAAATACAATGGAGCTGATCTTATGTTGTTTTTTCACTGGGGACTATTCCGCATCATGGATAAGCTTTCTTCAATCTTTAACAAATACCGTTTGTTTTCCCTAGACAGTTTGCTGATTTTTGTACAACGACAACGCTATTTCGAGATAAAGAAAATAAGGCTTGTGATTCATTATCACTTAGGTTATTATTATGCTCATCTTTATAAGACTGATAAGTAGATAATGCCACATCTTTAATCCTAGTTTTGACAGTCAAGATCCTCATTATTAAGTTAGTATTACGTATATCCCTGAAAAGAGTTTCATAACTAACGAGATAGCCCCGGTAATTAAAACTTTTTTATTCTTTAAACTACCCTAAAGTGCGCTTAACATTTAAAATCATAACTTTCGAAAGTTTGCAACATTCCCTAATCCCTATTGCACCCTAAAAATGTTTTGTGCTTTTTTTTCATGTTGAATCTTAACTAAGCAGACAAGACTTACACTTACGTACAAATTGTGTGCATAAGTATTGTTAACATTTTTTTTTTACCAAAATTTAACGTAACATTTTAGGGTGTATGCGTTATGGTTGAGTAGCTGTTCTAAAGCTTCATTTAATCCTGTTTCAATGATAAGGAACCTAAAGATTTGATTAAGATTCCAAAAAAAGTTAATCGAATTTTTCAAATAGGGGACCATAACGACCAAGTATTACCAAACAGCATTGAGAGCAAAGGGATATCCGGACATGTTAAAAATAGCACCTCCAAGTTGAAAACACAGTTATTCTTGAATAATATAGTTAGCATAAGGAGGATCCTTTTCATTCACCTTTATTTGCTACATGGCTTCACTGAAGAAAACAAATATGATCGTCAGCCTAACTGTTTCTTTGAATCAAGATAAATGATTTTTTTTATATTCATTGGCAGATATTAGGGTTTTCCCGAGAACGTAAAATATCCTAGATAATATAATTTAAAACCATAAGAGCCTAGCGAACGGTTTTGTCACAAAAGCTTCTTAATTTAACAATTTTGTTTCTACAAGATTACTAATCGGCTTCTTGGCTAAGTTGGAGGTGGAGAAGTATCTGATTGTGTAAAAATTATGTTTTGTATTAAACTGCATACATGTATAAGTATTAACGAAAACAGTTTTCTAAAGTAAGTACGTTCTTAATATGTTCTGAATTTTAAAATAAAAATAAAATAAAAATAGAATATATTTTTTGTTATTATTCTAAACTTCTGGAAATTTCTTCTTGGAAAGTTCTTTCCTGTGTCCAAAAGTTTTTTTTAAAATTTTAAATAGTCAAATACTAAGCTAGTTTCTTATACATCAGTATAAAAAGTTAGCTCGGTATTGATTAATATCATCAAGAATGTGTATTAAGTGATATTAGAAAGATTGTTTGATTAATAGTTACCTTAATAGCTTGATAAGACATTATTGTTTTCACGTAGATTGTCTTCACGTAGATTTTTAGCGTTACAAGAGACGTCTGTTTGAATTTTTTTAAAAGGATATCGTATAATGATAAAATGACCACCCTGTAAAAATTTTACCACTTATCTGTTGCATCATTATAATCAACGGCCTTTGATAACAACTGTAGCCGACAAAATGCAGCCTAGAATAAACTCGCTTGGGTATGACATGATAACATCTATAATGTTCAATCTACGGACACATAATGGCAATTTTTATGTAGCGAAGGTATTGATCGAATTATCAGAAATACATTTAGCCACTATCATACAAATATAAATAAAGTGAATTAAAAAGAAATTAAACATGGACACGCATACCCACAACAACATAAGCATTGTAGAAAACGACCACCATTTGTAGCTAAACGGCCTTTGTAGTCTTCAGACATCCTATCATTTACATGAACTTCCTTTCTTGTATGATATTATATTTACTACCAAATAAGAACTTCTTGATCATACTAAACTGTCTTGACAGTCATTATTTTTTGTCACTGTTCATTTGCTATCTACAGCACTATAATGCCTGCATCGTAACGACTTTCGAAATATATATGCATCTACATATTGCGTGGGCGAAATACAAAACGTGCTTCTAATCTGAGTCGAACATGCTTTTGAAAGGTTTTTATATTATCCGAATTTCCTCTTGATGAAAAGGTTTATTCAAAAGGTTTAAGAAAAAACTTTTCTTGAACAAATTTGATGGGAAAATAACTGCTTTAAGAAGGAATGCGGATTTAAAGCATATTATAAGTTTTTTTGCATATGCACTTCTTTGTTATGACGAGATGGTCACCCCCTATTGTTTATTTTCTGCCATCAGTATCTTGTCATGACTCAAGTTTTGTTCAACATATTTTATCACCTGCGTAATTATTGAGCAGCAAACAGAGGCAATCGAGGCCATTTTTCATTTTTGGCTCGACTAGATGGTAGAGAATTCTATATCGGTTTCACATGACTTGTTTCGTGACATATACTGTTTTGTTTTTGATTTTCTTAGTAAAACGGAAATCTCGGTTAGGCGAGGCACACCTGTTTAACAGGCCAATTTACTACATATAATATTTAGAGAAAATGAAAATAAATTAAATAATGGTTATAAATATTGCTTTGTCATCGTCATTTTAATTATAAAATTAATTAAAGCTATATTTAAAATTATATAGCAATTTTGATGAGTGGGGTGAACCTCGAAATGTAAAACTAAGCACATTTATATTGACTGCATGTGTAATGAAACGATGTTATTTGATTTATGTTCTACTTTTTATGCTTGCTTGTGATAAAGTGTCATCTACAAGTGTCCAAGCATTCTTCAAATTTAAAGTTTCTAGCCAAGTGTTAAAATCTTGGAGCAGGACTGAATTGATCATGGAAAGTGAAGCGACCAGTGAATATAATGACTTTAGAAGTCCTCACAAGTTATAAGTAACTCAGTGTATTTGGTACGCTGGTTATCATTTAAAATTATGGAAGGTTAAGAATAAAAAAAAGTACAACTTACTTTCCATTGATGTCAGTATTTTTGTCCTTCCTGAGATCACTAAATACAAAAAATAATGTATAAGTTTATCAAATGTTAAAGAGCAAGAGAACAATTTTAGGTTCGATGTTTTCAAGGTAGCGAACGAAAAACATACCTTCTAACTATTAAAAAGTTGCGTTACAGGCACAGAAATAGCAAATATGAGATACAACTTTATTCATTTTATTGCGGTAGGAAGATTCACATGGATTTTTTTACCGGCCTACAGCCCTTCTATCTATATAACAAAAGTACGCGAAATATGGACGCGGTAAATATGGAAATGGGCATATTCCTAATCTGCAGATAAACAGCTGGTTTCAACAATAAACCACTGCTTTACACTAATTATACAAGAATTTTTTCTGCAGATTTATTTGAAGTCAAGGTCTTGTCTACAGTCTTATTTTTCGTAACCACAAGCAACCATCTAGCCCCTTTTCTTATCACTCACACACACTTTAAACTTGTCCGTGTTCACTCCTTCATGAGTTATTTGGTTGATCCAAAACTTCAAACTGTACTAAATCTTGCTGATGTCAGCATCACTAATATTCGCGTTTTTTTTATTTTAATTTTTTTGTTTATTTTACATATGTGAACATTGCAAGTTTTTAATTTCTTCACTTAGCTACCTAAGTAGAACTTTCGGAGTCTACCAGTCGATGCTGTTGGGTAATCTCGAGAAATGGCCAAAAACTGTCCCTTTTCATAAAAATGTCAACAGTGCTGTAGAAAGGAGTGTAGTTAGAGCTCCATGTACCATTGCATATCGGACACATATTTGTATATTTCTTTATAAAAAAACTTTTGAAGTCACATATCTAATAATATCATATAGGGAATGTACAGATATCTTTGATGAGGATAGTAAAAACGTCACACAATTTTCTATGAATTCACAGAGAAGTGGTTTTACACACTTTTCTATGAATTCACAGAACAGTGATAGAACGTCATAGAATTTCTGTGAAATCATGGTGAATACAAAAGTAGCAAACAGCGACAAGTGGAAGATCTAAATCCAGCTTAGAGAGATTCTGTTATTGTGATGCTATGTCTAAAAATAATCTGAGGTGCACATCTGTACGCACAATGATTTGTATCATCGCGTTAAAATCAATTATATCACTTTGTTTTTTATAAGAATATGGTTAATAAGAATATCAGACTAAGATTTCAGGTTAAACCAAAAAAAAAATAATGACCACCTAGTAGCTAAGCTAAAATTTTACAAAAATGTCTGATGGAATATTTTTCAGACAAAATTATTCGTTAGACAAAATATTCGTCACCTCAAGAAAATTTCGTCACTTTTGTCCATTTTTTAGAATTCTTACTTTTACAGGTTTTGTTATATGTAAGAAACAATACAACTAAAGAATATAGTTTTTTAATCGAGTATTCTAATTTTTAGACAAAGTTTTCTTCTAAGATAATTTCGTTGGACAAAAGTCTTATTACTATCAAAAAAATTCTTTTAATTTTACTGCAGTGAAATTATCAGGGTTCATAATACTAAAAACCTTTTAAAAATAGGAGTTTGTTTATTAGAAGGAATCCCTAATTTCATTAGTACTTAAAGGACATGACAATGCATGCCCATAATGCATTTCTTCTTTCTTTTCTCGACTTGACATATATTCTTTTTATTGAAAACTGTGACATTTTCACACGCTTTCTACTAATGGTACAAAATTGGGGTAAAAACGATATATGTATGATGTATCGGTTGAAAGAACAACGTGACTAAACACATGACTCACTTTTGTATATATATTTTGTTCTTGTCTATTCTTGTTAAACAAGTTTGTTATAGTTCCCTGTATATTAAAGTCCATTTAGGAACATGATTTCGTGAAGAAAACAACACCAAATAAGGATTTTTTCCCAAATGGTTAAAAAAATTCGTTCGTTGAGTTTCGTTAGGTGGATCAGGGTTTCTTTGGGACAACGGAGATTGAAAAATCGAGATGTTCGTTATATCCTAGGTTGGTAAGTACGGATAAAAAAATAACTCTACAAGAAGATACAAATTAAAAATCATACTCGTCACTTCTTTCAAAATCGACTCGTCCATTTGATCTTTGAAAACAACAAAACAGCATCACTCTACACATACACATCTTGGCTTAAATTCCCTCGCAACAAACTTTCTTTACGACCTCTGGTTAGCACGTGAAATCACTTTAAGACGAATGCGCACTTCTTTTCATAAATATACACAATTTGTTGTATTCATTTGACTATTAATTTATACGATGCCTCCGTACAGTTTATTCGCTGTCTACTGGTTACTAGGAAAATATGCTTCTTTTAGCGAACTATAGCGACAGCTAAATAAAACATTATAAAAGATTGCAGATTTAAATACAGTTATGTCTTTAAATAAATTAAAAAATGTATTTTTTTGTTTCAGTTAATGCCTCGAATATCAAATGATTCAACATTAAAAGCTTTGAGCTCAAAAGAAGTTATTTGATTGTAATTCCCTTATGAATCACGCGTGATTTAAGCTGTAATAGACCTTTTCCATATGTGTTTTCGTTCCGCCAAATACGCATTCAAAAAAGCAGATTAACATGAAGACGAGATTATTTATGAACCAATTTTGAAAAGTTAGTTATGCAAGTTTAAAGAATGTATCAACAAAATGTTCACATTTAAAGCCCAAACTACTATTTTTGTCTCACTTGAAAAATATAAACAGGGTAAGACATGCCTCAATAGCTCAGCTATTGTTTTACCATTGCTGTCAGTAAATCTAGTTAATGTTTTTTGTAAAGATGTTGTTTGTAAAATAAGGTACACTCAATAAGCGGAGACATAGGATATATGCCAGTAACATCACCAATTTTGCCACATTGACATTTCACGTTTGTTTGGACTAATACCCTCATATTCAGAGCTAACTATAGTATACCTAGCTAACTAGTTCATTTAACACCAAAGATGATAAAAAACGCATTAGAATAGTCAATTGCAAGTAAACAAATCATTAAAAATTCAACTATAATTTATCTCATTTTATTTTATTCGGTATTTTGGAATGTGTACTTCGCAAAAATGGATATGGCTGCTTTTGAGGACGCTATTTTGAAATTTAAATTCTACCTTCAAAACGAAGGTAGAAATTAAACGCTACAACATTACCGGTGTAAATACCGGTGTACTTACCGGTGGAAAGTCGCTTTCATGTTTTTATGCAAATGTAATTTAAAAATAAAAAATAAACAGCCAGCAATCAAGTTATTCCTATGAGTGTGAACATCTGTTAAAGCTTTAAACTTCAAAAGATTTTAAGATTTTATTTATAAGTAAGACGAAATTTTGGTTGCGGCTCAAAATTTCTCTCTTTTACAGGCTTAACTTTTGCTTACTTGTTGGTTGTTGACAATTTATGCAACAATCGAAAGCATCGCGTTTTTGTATATAACTTATAAAAATATGTGTCGGGAAATATCGTTGTTTTAATAATCCTGTTTTTTCCCTTTTTAATCGTTTTATTTATTTACTTTAACTTGGAGTTGGAAAAAGTCGCTTCGTTGTTTAAAGGATTCAAGCTTCACCTTGATTATAAAACGGCGCGCTTGCATCAATGGATTACAGCAGTTTTAAATCAAGCTACAACTTCGGACATAACATATTGGGAAAGAGGGCAGAATTTCGAGGATGGCCACAACAAACAATTAATAACACTGTTTCTGTCTAAGTAACACTCACTGCGAACTAGTAAATCTTCACATAGATTCAAAATCATAAAGTGTACTAATTTTTGCTGACGTCAGCACACTTTAATTTCACAATGTCTCCGATCATAGAACAATCCGTTCGACTACCCAAGTCGAACGGATTGTTCCATAATACAGACATTGTGGAAATTGCAACTGAAAATTGCACATTTTCCACGTTGCTTACTCGGTCTACACCTCTGTCCTAAAAAAACGTTTGGGAAAGTGATGATGTTTGCCAATTTTGAGAAAAACCTAAAATCCAAAAATCTCCAAAGCATAATTTTGTGAGATGTTAGTTAAATAATATTCCAAGAAAACACTATCAAAGGATATGTGCAACATCTTTTGATTACGTAAATTTGTTAATCCGATATCGTTGATCTTAATCAAGATGTTCTACAAATTCAGAGAAGCGAAACGACGTCATAAAATTTCCGTGAAAGCATGTTGAATTTGAAACTAGTACAAAACAGGACGAGGCAGATAAACCGCAAAACATAAGTGATAGACGGCAAAAAAAGTCGGAAATCAGAAATCGGAGAACAGCAGCACCACAATTATAACTCGTAAGAGAGTTGTTATGCTAAGTGTTTGACTTGCTTTAGAAAGAGGATGAGCTAAGCTACACAACGGTGCCTAACACGAACCATCATTCTAATGGTTAAATCTTCACATTTACATATTTTTGTGCTTTCGTGTGAACACAGTAACGAAACTATGATTCTATTCTATACTATTTAAAAATTACGTAATTATTTTTCAGATCATAAATTCCTGCGTATAAACCCTGGATTATTTAATTTCAAAGACAATTTTTGAGTGAACTTATTAGCCAGTGGTTTCACACGCGCGTTAATGTTAGCAAGTGTAATAAAAAAATAAGAAATATTTGTACATTGAAGCAGCAAAAGTGTAAGGAGGATTTAAAATTACATTATACTAGTCGATAAGCATGTGAAAAATCCACTTAGGCAAAAGAACAATGGGAAATATATAGGTTGCTGAAGGAGTCTTAGTGACGTTAGAAAACAAAAAAACGTTTGGTGAAATTTATTTACTCGTTGCCTGTACTGTGTAGAGCTTCAAACGCTAAAGAGGAAAATATAATGGATAACGTGCCTTTCACGAACGTTGAAAGAGATATAAGGGCTTAAAATTCTGTTGACGTCAACAGAGACCAGCCAGAATCGAAATTTGTATACCCGTTGCCTTTATCTGTAGAGCTTGAAACGCTGACCAAGAAAATGTATAGGATCATGCACTTTTCACGAACGGTTGAAGAGATATTGGTGTTTGTATTTTGATGACGTCATTTACCCGTCTGTTCCAAAGCAGGGTGGTTGACCAAGCTTTAGGTAATTAGTCCTATTGTGATCCCAAGTCGTCCCCAGTTACCCACGCAGGAGATGACGTCAGTTACTTTTACCGTTTTCCAAGTTATTTGGCCTTAAACTTAAAAGCGCAAATATTGTTTCACTATTCTTCTCTTGTATTAACACAAAAAGTTTGTGTGACTAAAAATCCAGAACCAGGCCAAAATTCAGCTTTTCAAAGAAGATGTGTTTTTTTCTCCTAAAGAATGTGCAAATTCGAAAAATGTTGTTTATCGGCTATTTAAATATATTCAATGAATTGACGTCAGTTTAAATGCATTGACGTCCTGCTGTAATGTCTAGGCATAACAATTAAGATAAATTAAACATACTTTTCATGCGGAAGAAAAGAAGAATGAAGTCTTCTATCTCTAACTAACTTTTGTTACTCAAACTCAACACTATGTGAAAACAGTTTGACTAGGTTGTAGATGACACCTTATCGAAAAAAAAAAGTTGGCAAAAAGTGACCAAATTTTGGATAAGTGACTAATATTTTTGTTGACTAACAATTTTTGCAGATTTTTTTATCCGACCGAACTTTTTTGTCAATTTATTTTTACCACCTCCATTTATCAAGCTTTATTAGCAATAAACACATGCTTTTCATATAAACACAGAAATTCAAAAAAATATGAGAAAAAAATCGTGATTATAAATTCCACTTACTCCGGAAAATTTAAGTGCGCAGCCTCAGTAGCTTCTCTGTTCCTTTTTGTTTTTTTCGGTGGAAAATATTCTTAAAGGGAAAACAGCTTTAAAGGGTGTTATAATGTGCAGCAGAGCAGGCCTTGTTTTTTATTTAAATTGTACTAGCAACAAAGCAATTTCACTTTAGGCGTACAATATGTCGCTACCACTTCCAATTTTTTAGGGAATTAACCTGTCGTACATATTTACCGCATTGTTATCTGTACATACTTGTTTGCTTGTTGTCATGAAGAAATAAAATTACTCTGTGGGAGGTCTACAATTAGGCTGCAGCGCAACTATTTTGAACACAAAAATGTGGCTATTATCTTAGACTAGTCGTCAGCCCATCAAAAATCCACAGATATTTACCCGCAACAGCGAAGTCGTTAAAACTATTTCATATTTGTTATTATTAGCATAAACATTTCGTGCGTAAAGTTAAAACAACCCGATTTTGGCCAACAAACAAAATACGGCTATTATTATAGAAATATTTCCACAGAAAATCTTAAGATCTCATTACCTAGAAATATGTGCAAAGGTTCACCCGTCAACAAAATGAATTACCCTGCTTTAGACCTGAAGTAAAGCTGCTTGGAGCCATTTTGAACAGACAGAATATGGGTATTGATATGAGAGATCTTTCATTTGACATTGTTATTACAACTACTTAGCCGATATGGTCGGATATTGTTACTAATAATACAAGTATTAACGCAGGATAGCCTCTTCAGGTCTTTTTGGTATTGCTATCAATTAGGATCCTGCAAAGACCGTTCTAGCGCATTAAAATCTCCTATTTATGCTACGCAAACACAACAACCGTCACTAGAAAACCGCCTAAGACATCAATGCTAATTACGAACGCTAAACAGAATAGATTGACTCACAGTTTTGTAGTCTGTGGCGAGCGCTATATCATACTTGTCCAAAGTTTTACTTTTCTGCGTTGACGAAATTTGAGTTTGAATAGTTAATGGCAATGTTTGAATTGACAGATGCTACATTATACGGCGGTGATAAATCTCAGAGCTGAAACAATTCGAGATCTCCGAGCGTTCACGGCTTCATGTTGTTTCAAAGTAAAAGTACATGTCGATACATAGTATCTACAAAAAGATGGCTACGTGCCAACTATAACGGTCACATTACGTTGAAACTACTTTTAAAAGAATGCTATTGTATTGACCAATCAGAAGTTACAATTGAAACACGCGTATGAACATAATGGCGATGTTTTTGAACAACTTGGTAATCACTTTCTAATACGTGATAAATCGATCGGCACAAACAAACTCGAAAACGATCAAATCGAATCAATAAATTAATAGGTGGATGAGAAAAACAAATAAAAAATAAGTTGAACTTACTCATCAAATGACATCTTGGGCTCCTGAAATCGAACTCTAGAAAGAAAAAGAGCATATAGTAAAAAATGGTCGAATTTTTTGTTTTAGAAACTCGACGACTGTTTTTCTATAGATGGGAATTATATTTGTTGTTTTGCTCTTCACTGCATGTGATATTAAAGTGCTTCCAATAGGTGTTTTTTATAAAACCACTTTCTGTCACAGATTTTAAATTTATACTCATGCCATTGTATCACAAAAAAGCAACTTTCAATAGATTTTTTTTAAAAATTTTCCCCAGATGTAATATGCTTCAAAATACCATATCCAGAAGTTTTTCCTGATTTTGGTCCTAATTGTAAGAATCCGCAAATTATTTATAGTTTTGAAAAGCATATTGCTATCTTAAAATTTACACTAACTACAACAATACAAAATTATTTGGATTTGTGAATTGTTTTTTTTCCCACAAGAAAATAGCCTTTATGAATTTCTAGGCTCAGACTTGATCAAAATTTTACAACTTTTTTTTTTTGCATATTAAGAAGAAGGAATAAAAAACAGTAATTATAAAAAAAGCACAAATCATTAAATAAAAGAAATTAATTTTATGTACGTAGTCAAGTTCACTGCTGCAAGAAAGAGTTGTACAACACCTTCAGCAATACAAACCTGCTTACAGGTTGTGATAAATTTGTAGGATTTTCTGTATGTAGTCGTCTGAATACAATAAAATAAATAAATAATAATAAATAAAAATAACGATCATCAACTTGAAACGTGTCGTATTTTGTTATATTTTAAAAAAACTCTTCCAATATTTCAAAAAGTTTGTGGTAAAAATATTTTACAGGCTGCGCCCTAAAAAGTGAAAGCTTAATAAACGGGGCGGAGTGTCGTAAATAAGTGCGGGGGTGCAGAAATATTTTTAGAAAAGTAAAGAGATAATTTTACTTACTTTTTGACACTAACTTTTGTCTGTTTTGAATTAACATAATATGAGCCTTTTCGACCAAACATAATTATTTAAATATAATAAAAAATACACACTGACTAATTAGATAAAATGAGAAATCTCCAAGTAAATAAATTTAATCAACATTCTGACTTCCTCATTTTGTCACATCGAAGCATTGTTCCTCCTTTTTTTGCCGTTACATAATTTTCGTTTTTAAATTTATTTAAAAATATGAGTTATCAGCAATATAAAACACTAGAAAAGTAACGGTAAATATCGAGCGAGTTAGCAGATCTGACGTCATACCATGCTATCAAATCAAAGTTTATTAAAATATCACGTGGTTTAAGCAAACATCAAAAAATTTATTTCTACATAGTTCTGTTGCAATGTGCCATTTCCCTTGGCAACAAACAATTTCAAAAATGGTGAAAATGCATTGAACATTATATTCAGCTATATACTGGAATGAAATAGATTGCGTGACTGAAAAAGTAAGAGCTTCTACACAGTGCTTATTTTAAGATATCTTTGTTAAAGTATTCGTTTATTTGCCGTCTAATAGAGAGAGAGTGTGCCTTAATAAATGCATTGCGGTATAGTTTTAGAAAATCTATGCTAAAACCCATATTCTGGGTGTGTGTGCGGGAAAGGGTTGTATCAGGGACTCAAAAAATAATAAATGTGTTTTGTATTTATAGACTTTGTTGCGCGGAATAGTAGTAAGTTAATGTAATGAAACCTCCCAAAAGCGAACACCATCAGAAGCTCAAAAATGATATTTTCGCTACTTGATAATAATATAATATACAGTGTGTTGAACGTCTTCACTGAACAAGGTCAGAAAACTCTCAAATTCTTCAATAATTTTATAACTTTTCATGAAATTGTATGGGGCTGATTTTTTCAAAAACACACCATCAAAAAAGTATACTCGTATTGACATAAAAGGAAAGACTTATATCACACAGAAGTGCATGCGACAAATAAAAAGCAAAAAAAACAACAGAGGGGCACCCTAGCGCTTGTCGTTTTCTGTTCCCTAGTCAGCATGTCAAGGCCGCAAGAAACTTTCTTATTCCTCGGTCGGTAAGAATGTATTGCATTTGTTATTTCGTGCATATAAAAAATTGTGTCTCCGTGGCACGACTTTTTTCTCGTACACAGACAGAATATCTTTATTACTAATAACTAGTCGTTAGCCCTTAAAAAATCCACGGAAATTCACACCATGCAGCAAGATTGATGAAAATATATCACATTTGCTATTCTGATCTTAAGGATTTCGTACGTGATTAACACCGTTACAAACAGACTGACAGAATACGGCTATTATTAGATAGACTAGCCGGAAAACCCGGCGTCGAACCGTCGGGTTAAGCCACAATTTAAGGTGTGACACAGCGTTGTCGTAAATCAAGTAAAGCGCATACTCCATTATAGTGTTGCGACTGTGCGCATACACCATTATAGTGTTGCGACTGTAACATATTTTGAAAAAAAAACATTCCCGCAATGATAGCTGAAATAAAAACAGAGTTTACAAACCGTTGTTACTCCATAGCAAAAAAAAAATCGGTCAATATTATATATTTTATTTTGCGGAATAAGATTTTGTGAAAGTTAAAAAATTAAATGTGACACCGGGCTAATCGCTTAGTACAGTTAAACAGTGTTGTACAGGCGTATAGGGATAATACCCTTTTGAAAAAGCTTTCTTGCTGACTCTGTGTAAATAAAAACACAAAAAACAGTCCATTACTAAAACAGGGTTAAGCGGTTAGTAAACAGTGTTGCGCATCCGTACAGGTGTGATTCCCTAGAAAGTGCAAAAATTAATTGTCAGTGGGCTAACCCCTTAGTACAGGTAAACTATGTTGCACACGGCATAGGGATAACAAACTTTTACAAAAACAGTCTGTTGTTAACACTGGGCTTATCTCTTAGTACAGTTAAGCAGAGTTGAACAGGCTTAATACTCTTTTCTAAAAAAACTTTATCGCAACTTTGGTTTAAATGAAAACACAAGGAAGAGCCTGTTGTGTTACCCCTCCAGCTAAAGCAATTGCTCAGTCACTTTATTTACAGAAAAAGTTTCCAAAATAATAATAAAGACCTAACTAACTAATTGCATTTAGCAAGATAATTATTGATTAAGAATATTGTTGTAGCCAATAGAATTTTTATACTTTCACTTTTTAGCCAAATATAGGAGCTAGGTAAATGGCTACATCCTCAACATAAAAATAAATGTTGGGTAGGATAAAAAGCTCTTATATCAAACAGAATAGTAAAAAGTAAGGCTCTAGCTAGCTAGCCTTTAAAATCTTCGTTTTTAGCCAAAAATCCTAAAACTGGTGCGTTTAAGATCTGTACGTACCAAAAAAACGTGACAATATATTTATCTTTACATCTTTACATTGAAAACAAATATTAAAAAAATATAAAGCTTCGGAAGATAAAAAAGGCTTACAAACCTCCCACACATTGTACATGACCATTTTCAAAATTAAAATGGCCTTTATTTATTCAGCCGCGAAAATCTTGGTTTGTATTTTTAAGAATCAAAATGGCCTTCGTTCATTTCATTCAGCAGCGAAAATATATGGAATTGTTTTTAAGCGAAAATTTTGGATTCTTTTTGGTCGCGAAAATCTTTGATTGTTTTTTATAGAATCAGGCGTGGTGATTGCTATACTACGCGCACGCGGTCAAAACAATGTCGGTAAAAATATATCGCATTTGGTATTGGTGCGCATTTTAAAAATTTCGTGTTTCCGTGATTATTTTCAAACATTTTAACACCTCCCTTCAAAAGTCTACTTTTTAACAGGATGAAAAAGAATGCAGACACTATTATTATAGGTAAGAGTCATCAAAAGGGGACTTCTACAGTGTTACCGTTGGAAAGTAAGAAATGGAATTAAAAGTTTCGTGGCAGGAACCATATATGTGGAAGATATAATCAAAAGAAAAAAGGGATAAAATAAATAAAAAGTATTTCTTTGTGCAGAAAATTTAAAAATTAATTTCGTGCAAGTTTCAAAAAAAATTCAAGCAGGTGATGAATGTATCACAATAGAATATAATTGCCTAATCTATGCATAGATTAATGGAAATAAGCTTTTGGAAAACGAATAATTATTGGTTATCTAATGCAATCATTTTAAAATATTGACAAACATATAAAAAAAATATTGCTTCAAACAGTTTAGTATTAAATTGAGAAATCTATAGGAAAGAAAAAATGATCCAATTATTCAAAATTAGAAAGCAACAGAGAAGCATGCAACAACAAAAATTGAAGTTGATGCGTGCAAACTTCTAAAAAAATGAAGAAACTGGTTATCTTGTGTATGTGGTTATTTTCACTTATTTCAGCACAGAGACCAGGTAATATGGATGTTATATAACTTTATTGATATACGAACTACCTAAACCTTTTTTAAAATTTTATGCGAACTGCCCTTTATTCCTTCTTTCGCTAAAAAATGTCTCATTATCAAAGCAAAATTTTTCTGGATTTTACTCATTTATTATTTTATTATTTATACTAAAAAAAACAATATGATAATTCGATTATCTGCTTTTTACGTCTTTTCTTAACAAACGTACAAGTTAAGGCTCGTTTCCATTCAAATAAAGCGCATAAAAGCTCAACAGTGTTCTGCTCTCGCCTTTATGGCCGCATTTTTTTATTACGCAGTAACTTCGTCGCATACGTTTATATTTTTACGGACAGGCAATCTGTGCATCGATTTATTTTGTTTTTGTGTGAACTTTCTTTGCACTAAAATTATAGTCCGAAGATCTCTAAAAGTACAATGCCTCATTCCTCCATACAAACAGCTACAATGAACGCAAGGTTATAGCGTACATGATAAAAACACTAAAATATTTAGTTCTTCTTCAAATTCTACATTTTATTTTTCTAAAAATAAAATAATACTGCACTTTTGACAAAATCAATGTCAAAAGCTTAATGATGGTGACACAAAATTTGTTCTTCTTAGCTACTTACTTCACTTTCAATATTTTAATTTATGACCACTGGCATTAGGAGTTTTAAATAAAAACGTGACCAGTTGATTGATTTTTACTGACATAAAAACATAATGCAAAAAGCATTCAATTTCATTTTATTATATTTTACTGCTATCAACTGGGCTCGTAAAGGAAAAAGATTTCTTAACCTTATTAGATTAAAAGGCCGATTGAGAATGTTTCATGTGGGGAACTGTAAAAGTTGATGCACGATTTTTTTTCCAGCTAATTTTTTCCAGCTAATTTTTCTCTTATTGTTTATGCTATTTTTGTTGTTTTTTCTCTAGATTTTTATTCCTACGGAAATACTACAGGAGACAAAGAGTTAACAAAGACGAGAGCTTTATTAAAACTGAGCAAACCAATGCTATTATTCTCGAAACTAAGCAGTGATGTATACGTAAGTTTTAAATTATTTTTTTTCGTTTCTAACTTATCAAGTTCTCTTATTGAAAGTCAACTTTGTGTCAAATAGCAATAATACATTAATCATTAGATAGAAGTATATATAAATATTTAAATCGAAGCAAAAATAATCAACAATTGGACGAAGTTGCAATAGGAGTAGCTTTCTTTACATAAATATACTTCTTTGTCAAATATTTTATGGAAATAGAAAGGACAACATAGGATTTTTAGTCAATAATTTTTTTACAAAAAGCCGTTGTGAGTCATGGATAGAGCACCACTTAAACTGGGTATTAGTGGTGGTTATTCTGTTCCTGAGGAATGCCTGACGGGAGTTAATACTGTGAGCAAAATTCTATTATGATCTTCTTAAGTTATACCTCCGCCCTTAAACTGAATTGCCACTACTCGGGAACAGCAGACAGCATTGCATTATAGTAATTAGCCCTTTTTATGTACATCTCTATTTTATGCGACACAAAAAAACGACTGATATTATCATCGAGACTAGGCAAGAGACCCAATTTTTTTTACACCACAATGAGCGCCAACTTCGTTTAGTGTTATATGCAACCTCGTCAACAAAAAACATCTTATGTGGTATAGCTAGACATCAAAACATTCTCTACTCTATAGCAGCTGAGAAGAACACTGTGAGTGCAGCTTTATAAATATAACACATTGATCGCCCATATTATTAGGCTAAAGTATGCCCGTGTGTTTGTGAGAGGCAAAGGGGACAGTTTGATGCGGCGAAAAAAAGTTATTCCGTACTTCTTAAGTTTTCTGACGTTATAACAGAACGCCAATGCATGTTAGACTGACGTAAATAGCATTTTTACAGATAGCGAAGGAATTGCATCGCAGTTGTAATTTTGAGGCCAAATAACGACATCTTAATAACATTTCGCGTAAATTACTAGGACTAACCTGGAAATAAAATGGGACCAATTTCTTAAAACTTGTTTAATCAACCCTTTTTAGAACAGACGACGTCAACAAAAAACCTTTAAACACATTTCCTTAATCAGTATTATAGGCAACTGCAATGAAAGCAACTGTCAAAAAAAAATTATTGAAATTAATAAATGAAATTATTTCTTGGTACATTGGTGCGTCGTTGCTGACGTCAGGAAGATTTTTATAACTTTAATTCTCCTTAACCGCCCTTGATCAGTGTTTTAAGCTCTTAACAACAGAGGCAACGGGTGATTTTAAAAAAAAAATGTTATCGTTTTTTTTGTGTCTATTTTGTGCATTTTTACACGGGTTTAACACTAGTCTTTTATAACAATACCAGAATTCTGATTACCTGTTTGTACAAGGCAACGACGTTAAATCATTTAGAGCGGCGTCAATAGCATTTTTAAAATTAGCTAAGCTATTGCATAGTACTTTGGATTGTGGACAAATAATTTAGAAATGAGTTGAAATAACTGACGTAATCTCCTGCATGGGTAATTAGGGATCATTTGGGACCAAAAAGGTTTAATTTTTTAAACCTTGTTCACCCAACCCGCTTTAGAACGTACGGTTTCGGACGTCATCATAAAACTTTCAAACCTCAATATCTTTGTCCGTCTGTCACGCAAAATGGTACCGAAAATAGCGGGACACACTATGCGGTTTAAAAAGAACGGGCAAACCCGTGGATTTTCCACGGGTCACCGACTAGGATATACAACGGGTTTGCGAATTTTTTATATGAAGAATTATATATTCTATATACCTATCCAATGCAAGTAATTGTTAAAACCAATCTTTTTATTGCTAGTGAAAAGCGCATGATCCAATTCACATTTTACACAATAAATGCAACAAGCAAAAACATCTAAAAAGATTTTTTTTATCGATGGGTCACTGCTGTCGCCATTGCAATTCAAATGACGTGCCTTTTCTATTGTTCTTTTGCCTAAGTGGCCTCTTCCAGGGTCTTATCGAACAGTATACAATGACAAAAGAAAGCAAAACTACCTAAAACTCTGGAAACATTTTCGCTACCAACTAATAACAAAAAGACCTGTGACTTTAACAATCTTGGCAAAGAAGGCAATATGATGCAGCAAGCATGGAAACCTAACACTTATTGGCTTGACATAAAAAAAATTGAAACATCACGAGAACTTCCTAAAAAATATCTATTAAAGCGCTATAGACTAAATTTGGTTTTTGCTACGTTAATTAAAAAAAATTATATAACCGTTATTGCGTCATAGATATTAAATTGAAAAATAGGTCAAAACAAACCGGCAAAAAATGGATGTAGGTAAAAAGATCGGCAAAAAAGTTCTGTCGGTTAAAAAAAATCGGAAAAAATTTTGGTCGACAAAAAATACCAGTCACTAGCAAAAAGTCGGATTTTTTACCGAAAAGGTATATTATCATTTTCTCAGACATTACTCGAAATGCATGTATGTCAAGGACACAAAATGTCATTTCCATAAAAATATTTCCTTCGTTTAAAGCGTTGGAGCTCATGATTTCAAGCAAAAAAGATTTCTCACGAGTTGCTTTTTAAGCGTCGAATTATTCAACGCATCCTTTCAACGTGTTTTTCAACCAGATTGCTTCTTTGTTTTGTTTTTCTAAATATTTATCTTCTATTGTTGATTTTTAATAAGATACTTGATTGTAGGTACAAGAAGAGGGAATAATATCAATTGGGAAATATGTGACTGCCAGATCACTAGCTTCCGACACAACTGTTTTGGCGGCCTACCACACTGCCGTGAACAAAACTGCCGGTGGTAGAATATACTACAGGGAAAGCTTCCATCAATATGATCTTAATAACGCAAGTTTTGACATCAAACAAAGCACAAATCTTTCAGTGAATATCCAGCATGCGATTATTGTTACGTATTTAAACATATCAACAAAAGTCAACAGTTCTCTGCGTCTGACATATCAAGTGATTCTCGCGACAGATGAGCAAAAGACGTACGTCATACTTAAATACAGACAGCTAGCCGTCGATGGTGCCACTGTCGGAGTGTCAGAACCATTTTGCAGCTGGCAAGAATTTGTGGATCCACACAGAAGCAAATCATTGCAAATGAAAACAAATGGCTATACCAATGGGCAGCATGTTTTTTTGCTGACGAAACGTTTGATTCTGCCTGGTAGGAAAATGCAGTGTTTATGACAACATTTTTAAAACTTAGAAACGTTTATTTGTTTTTACAGTGTTAGCCTAAAGTGATGCTTTATTAAGTGATGCTCGCAGCTAACTTTTCGTTTTCTAAAACCACAAAATTGACCTTGAAGGTGCAAAATTTCATCCGTATAAGCAAGCTAAAATTAAAAAAAAAGTTTACAGATTTGTACCAGACTAAAAGCTTTACGATTATCAGTTTTTCTTTACTTTCTTTTTTTATTGTTTCAGCAAAATGTTGTTGTTAACCGTTTTTGTTTATTTTTTAGTCTTCTACCCGTTTGGTCTAGAAAACGGAGATAGAATGTATGATGATAATGAATATGACGACTCTTCGGCACGCCTTAATTTAAATAAAACAATCCTGTTTTTCTCAAATCCAGTTTCTACGCTTTATGTAAGTAACATTTGTGCTTTACAAACAACTGAACAATTAATGACATTTTAAATTTATTTTTATAAAAAGCAAATAATCAGAATAATATTATCGTATTGAGCCATTGATTGCACGTTTAGTTACAATGATAGCCGACGACAGAAGTTTATAAAATAAACAAAAACATTTATCAGAAAGCAACAAAAAGTTAAATTATTTTCACTTCAGCAGTCTATTTTCCACCTCCACCTTAGAGCCTTTAATGTTTTCCACCTACCCTCAAATTGCCTGCTCCTTACGTTTATTGCAGCTGCATGTTCAATGGTTAATGGACTAACTTTCAGACACAAACTTTTAACTCTTGATATCTTGGCGCACGCTACATGCCACTACAGTTATCATTAATAAACAGTAACATAATATCTAAGCATTCGAAGTATTGCATTTATTTTGTCTTTCTTTCATTAGATCAGTATAAACGGTTTCATTACATCAAGTTATAAAGCAAGTAACTTCATATACGTTCGTCTAAGAACGACTAGGTACCATGTTTTGTCTCCATACAACACTGATCTTATCCTACGTGGCTGTTCCTCCAATCGTATTTATTATCGCGAAACATTTAACAAGACTTTGCTTGACAGAGCTTCTGCAGAAGTTAGAAGAACTTTCCAGAACACGTTTAATGCCACGCACGCTGTTATAGTCACGTACGATAATGTTGCGGAGTATAGTAATCCGAGGAATTTCCACTCGTTCCAGGTCATCCTTATATCAGATGGAAACATATCATTCTCAATTTTTAATTATAAAGATGCCCCAGAAGTGGGGAAAAAAACATATGTTGGCTTCTCCGAATTACCTTGTCAAGCGCAGGAGATTCCTTTTGATTGGATGAAAGAATGGCTATCTTTGTATAATCAAAGTAATTTCCCAGGAGGTTACGTCATGTCTTTAACTTCTTCAGATTGCAGAATTACAGACAGTAAGTGTTTGACAATGTATTAATTAAATAGAAATTAAGGTTAAGGTTTATATTTTAGGACAGATGGCAATATTTTTTTTAAGGTACTTCGCGAGTTACGTAGTATTTACTGGCTATATACAGTAAATCATTTGGCGTGTGCTTCTTTTTTTCCTTCAATAATAACACTTAAATTATTTGCATTAAGCGGTTAATAAAAATATGAAGACATGCACTAAAACGAATTAAAATAAAATCTTTAGTAAATGTGTGAAGCCCACTTTGCAGAAATAAAGACTTCCCAGTAGCAACTTCGTTCCATGTCTTTAAGAGTTAAAGTACGAAATTTAAATCTTTGACGTTGCGAAAACCCATTTGAGACATAGTTAATTACGAGTAGCATACGAGTGCTATTCTTGAAGGCGATGTAGTAAAAACACATGTACAGATGGAAGTAGAGTTCTAATGTTTACGACTATCTGCACTGTCTGAAAAAAATACAACTCCTTGATGCCGAAAAATGAAATACAATTAAAAATAAGGTGTAAAATTTATTTATTCTTTCGTCCAAATTTTTATTGTTAATTTTATCTACATAAGGAGAATAAAACAGACAAACAAAACAATACTCGTTTGGAAATGTGCTATTTGAGAACAACATATCCTATATTCTTATTACAGAAACACACTCTAGAAACACGTTTTAGTACAAAAAGGATCGAAAATCATTCAAAGATAGAATATAATTACAACATCTTTTGATAACTACATTCTGTGATAGTTTCTTTAGTTTGATTTTGTTTTTTGCGCAGTTACCATTTCTTAATTTATTTTTTTAGAAGGGTTGTATCCTTATGGTCCTGCACATGGAGATACATATTTACGATCTAAATATGTAAGATTATATTATGCATCATATATACCATTCTTTTCAAAGAAGATCAAATATTTATATGTAAGTTAGGCATCTACGATGCTTTTTCTTTTGTTTATGAGTGATTGCATTTTTGAACTTTTACCCTTGATTCCCCATGTTAGATATCCGTTAATTAGCTTTTCGCAGAGAGAAAAAAATGTAGATAATGTGGTGCATAAAAGCTAAGTCAAGAAAAACAAGACGTATGATATACGTAAACAACCTCGCGAATAAAGTTTACAAAAAGCTCTCAATCAGATTGTGATTTCTGTTACGAAGTTAGAAACGACATATTATGCTATTCAGATAGGCTATAATAGTTGTTACGCACTATGCAGTTATTTTTTCAAAATTGATTTGTGATATCTTTTTGAACGAAAAACTCCTCGAATTTGAAGCCCAGAAGAGGAATGCATAAAGTTGATGGTTGTCTTCGTTTCTCTCTTACGTAAAGTTGTGGAAATTTTGCAGACTACTTTCCAGGCATTTGGGAGACCTTAAGTCTGCTTACATTCACCTTTGTAAACTTTGATGGAGACACTTTTACTTTACCAGTTAGTTAAAAAATGATTTTGAACACTTATCTTATATAACATCAAAAAAAAAAAAAAGTAAAAATAATTACCAAGATGAGATTCGAACACACGACTACTCCCGTTTCGGTGCTCAGAGAGGCAAAAATTTTCATTCTTGTGGGACACATTTGCGTTTTAATACAAGCTCACGAGCTTGTAAAAACATTTCCTGGTCTTTATGTAATGTTTTTTCTTTGTTTATTTGCAGCTTTGTACGCCAATTTCAAAGTTAAATTTTAAAGCATTTAAAAAAAAATTGTGATAAACTTCAAGGATGTTAAAGTACTTTGATATAATGGATAATTAAAAGGAACTGTTTTGTTTAGCGTCAATTTTTTTTATGAAATCTACTTCTTGCCACCGACAATGTGTTTTAATTCGGACATTCACTTTTAAATAGATACACGAAAATGGAGTAATATCTGACAAGCAATGGAATAGTAAATACTTATCATTCAAAGCAACTGTTTTTGCTGCCTATAAAGTACAAGTCAACACTAGTGATGGTGGCAGCGTGTTTTACCGTAAAAGTTTTGACAAGGATTTGATGCAGAAAGCAAGTGAGACCATACGCAAAACCTTTAATGTCAGTTTCACTGGCAAACATGCCCTCGTCGTAACGTATATTGATGTTCCATCCGCAGTGAATATCACCAGTGCTCAAACTTTTCAAGTTACTTTAATCACAGATAACAAGAAGCTGTTTGCAATTGTAAAGTATGTTAGATTGGATGACAATGGCGCTTTGGTTGGATATTCTGAGCCTTTCACTCACTTATACGAAGCAGTAAAGCCACACAATAGCCAGTCTTTATTATCTACTTCGAACTGTAACAAAACTGGAGAATATGTGTTTTCTTTAACCAAGAAAATTAATTTTCCAGGTAGGTGTATATTTATTAGACTAGTTGCACGCCCCACGTTAAAAAATCCACATAGACAGACAAAAAGTTAAAAATATTGATGATCTGTCCATAATGAAAATTGTTCTGTCTTTGCGATTTATGGCATTTAGACTTTGAAAAAATGAACTCATTTTTGTTCCATGTGGACTCTAGTTACGGTATTTTTTAGACGGACAGAATTTTTGCGTATTATTACAATGAGAGACTGTTTTTTTAAGAGACCAAGGCAGTTTCTCTTCAACGAAGTTTAAAAAACTGTAGATGGAATGAAGGTTTCCTGTAAACCATTAATGCACAGTTAATTTCCATTTGTATAACTCCGTAATAAGAGATATGAGCTGTTTAAACATTCTTGGTCTTGACTGGCGAAATTTTAATGAGATGATTAAAATAAAGTTTAACGATGGATCATTTTCAAACTTTCGTTATCAATTTAGAGAACACTAAAAATTTTATAGTTAGATAGCTGATGACAAAGATGAAATTTTAAATAGAGGAAAAACAAGGTCAACGAACAATCATGTTTGAAGAGAATGTGTTGAAAGCGTTGAGGTTGATAAGGAGTTCTCGCCGACCTTGGTCTGATTTTAAATCACTTTTGAAAGGCTTTGGGAAATCTAAGCAGAAGATAGCCGGGTTTTTAAACATGTTTGTTTTTTTAGGATTATATCCCTATGGCCTAAGGTATTCTGACAAAAGGCTAGCATTGATTAATGGGTATAATGCCAAACTTCATTTGAGACGTCCGATGATGTTCTTATCAAATCATGCTCAAGATCTGTTTGTAAGTAAAAAAAAAAGTTTTTTCGTTTTTATTTATACTGTTACGAATATCTCATCAACTTTTGTCATATTTGATGGAATGTTTCTGTTTTAGATTAATTTGCACGGTTACGTATCAGCCAATAATCCCTTAGAAGACAGAATCACAATGAATAACGCCACTGAACCTTTTACCAGCTTTGTCGCCATATACAACATGGAGTTTTTAGCCAGTAAAACCAGCGTGGTGTACTATCGGGAAACTTACAATAAATATTGGCTTCAAAAAGCGTCTCGAGAAGTAAACACTTTTTTATCAACAAACTTCAAAGCAACCCAGGGTGTTGTTATAACGTATGAAAACGCTGTTCCTTACAATAGTAGGAAGCAAAGACTTACCTTTCAAGCAGTTTTCGTTTCGGATGATAATAACTCATATGTTATTTTAAATTTTCGATCTCCACCTCTGTCAGATATGGTAAGAATTGGATTTGGAGAGCGTCGTTGTAATCGTTTTCGGCTTGGACGTAATTGGGAGAGTAAATTATTGAAAGCGTATGAGGGAAAAGATTTCTTTGGAGGATATGTCTTATCGTTAACAGCCAAAAAATGCAAGTTAAGAAATGGCAAGTTATTCTGTTATCTTTCTTTATACAAGTTTTTAATAGTCAAAATTGCTTCATTTAATCAACCCTTACAAATCAAACATTACATAAATTTATTTCCAAAGAGTTCGATCGATTTATTGGATAAAAATACATCTTAGAAAGCCCGATTTTGCATCCAATTAACAAGTTTTGAAGCGATTCATTTTAAATATTCGTAATTTTAGCAACAAACCAAAAATACAGCAGAACATAGCGTTACTCAACGCTGTCTTCCGAGAAATTATAATTTCGTTCATTTCCAAATGGGATTTCTCGGGCAGGGATGTGTTTCATTTGCAGATCGGATTTAAATTTACAAAAATAAAGTAATTTCTTCAAATGGCTATAATTTCTCTTGACAAAACTTTTTCGAATCAAAGCATTTTAAACAACAAAGTATAGTAATTTAATATACCGTTGTATGCGTATCAAGAACATTCCTAGAGTTCCTATTTAAAAATGATTTACTTTTATGCTTTGTATTGTCTTTCTCTTTCAGTACTTTACCCGTATGGAGAATCCACCAACGATATGCGATTTGACCATGTCGAGGAAGAAGCTTTAGTTATCAGCCTTTCACGGCCGTTTCTAATGTTTTCCAATCAAGTTCTCAAGTTCCTGGTAACGCATCTTAAAATTTTTGTATCATCATTTTGTTATTAACTGCAATAATGAATAAAATATAATTAAACAGGACGGCTAATTTCAAATCTTGTCGCCACTAGTGATTACATTGATTCTTTCTATATCAGATTCACGCATTTAAAACTTAGCAATGTTTACAGCAGACTTGGAGTTCGAGGTTTAGGTTATTTGGTTAAATCCAAGAAACAATTTTTCATTTTCAGTAAAGAAACTTCCATAATCAAAGCCTTTTTTGCGATTATGGGCACACTTTTGTGTCTAACCCTAACCCTAACACTTGCTTAAGGTAGCCACAGCTTTTAAATTGTAATTTATGCTATTTCTGTGTTTATTCTTATCCTTTTTCCTAAGCTCTTTTAGCAAATTTGCTTAGTTAAATTTTGTGCAATGGTCGACTCAAACGTAAAATTCTCCTAACTTTTTAATTTTACATGTGGTTAACATGTAACGTTTTTGCTATTATCATAGTTACATCAACATGGCTTTATCTCTGCAATACGCCCTGCTAAAGAATTTGCGACTATCTCCACCCTTCTTGCAATTTATTACAAGCCGTTCCAGTTGAACATATATAACGGAGGAGCTATTTACTTCAGAGAAAGCTTCAACCAGGCCGACTTGGATGCTGTCAACGAAGACATCGCTCGATATAATAATCATCGCAATTTTAGCGCACGTAATGTTATTGTTGTTAGTTACGTTAACATAGCAACTGAACAGAAGCCATCGAGAGGAAACACGTTTCAAGCTGTGCTAGCAACAGACGGCTACGAAACCTATGCCATATTAAATTATCAAAGTCTCGATTCTGCTTTTGCTTATGTTGCATACTATGAACTTGCTTGTGGAAGTAAGTTGTTCGCGAGCATTTTAAACAGTAGGAAATTGCAAAAACAGACAAATGTCGGGATACAAGGAAGACATGTGCACTTACTAACTTCCAAAAACTGCTCTCGAGCTGGTAAGTTTGTACACAGGTACAAGAAATTTGACATCATTATTAGTTCAAATTTTCTACACTTATTTTATCTGCAAACTTAAAACTATGGCAAGTTTTTCATCCTCGCAGTGCATTAGCATTCAAATTATAAAATTCGTGATTTTTTTCGATAACTTGTTTTAGTTTTATGCAGCATTAACCTAGGGCGGATATGGATAACTTTTCTACCCTTTTGTAATCTGTGATGTCCCCATAAGAAAGTGAAAACTAGGTAAGTGCTCTATTCTAAAATTAGGCGATGATTAACCGGTGCAGATTATTAAAATCTCTGCCATGTTTCTGCGACCTTGACATTTTGTAGAATCCTCTGGGCTTATAAGTCAGCAGAATATGGTTAATTAATGTATTTAGAGCTGACCTTACTGAGTAATTATACAGTTGACCCTTAAGGGGACTGAGCAATTTAGTTCGCTATAATGAGGAATTCGTTAAAAGCGAACTTTTCAAAAATGGGTTAAATCTAATAAATTCACGATATTTTAGTACTGCTTAGTTTAATACTTATAAAGAGTTACATGAACAGTTTCATAAAGAATCAAAAAAGTCTATGAAAGAAATTTTCAATGGTTGTTTGTTGCTTTTTCGATTCTTGACATCGTATACTAGATTGAACTGCTCCAGATGCCTTCTCATATTAAATGCTACCTCTTCCTCTTCAAAAAGACTGCATCTCTGAAGCTTTGAACATTAAATCTTGTTTTCAACTTTTCAAACCATCAATTTGAAGCCGTGAATTTCTTAATTTGAAGTTCTTTTGCATAGCCTATTGTTGTTCCCTTAACAACTGTCCCATTGACTGGTAAGTTGTTTGCTCGCATTTTTTTTAAACCAAGTAAATAGTGCTTTCTCTAAATCATCATTCTTGCCGATTCTCATATTCTTCCTTTTCGACCTAACTTCACCGGACTTGAAAGTATTTTTGATCTCATCTTTTTTTTAAGCCATGTCGATACTGAATTTCTAGGAACGTCATACTTTTCGGCAACTTTAGATGGCTTAATACCGGATTCAATTTCTTTGATAGCCTCATACTTTTCACCGAGGCTCACCCTCTTTCTCTTAGCAGCCAACATTTTTTAAACAAAAAAATGTAAACAAACAATTGAATAAAATTCAAAGATTGAATTTCGAATGCCGTTCATTCGATTTTGGTGATTCGAATCATTCAGATTCCAAAATGTGGTACTATTCGCTCTAGGGTAAATCATGCGTTGTGTCAAGATATTATTGTTCGATATAATGAGAAATTCGTTAAAAGCGAGTTCGTTAAATAGAGGTATTTTATGAGACCTTTTTTAGCGAAAAATCAAGGGACCAAGACATTTTGTTCGATATAATGAGAAATTCGCTAAAAAAACCATATTCGCGAAAAACGAGGATCAACATTTGAAATCTTTTGAAATTGTTCACTGCAAACGTTTATTTGCAAATACCATTAATACTATTTCTTTGTTTATGTCTTCTAGTATTTTATCCTTACGGAAAAGAAAATGGTGACCGTACGATGATGCGTGGGGATAATTACGCTGAATTGTTAGAACTCAAAAATCCAATTAACTTGCATTCAGGCTTTGTAAATAGCCTTTATGTAAGTAAATAAATAAATAAATTATTAGAAACACCTTTGCCCCCTTTTTTATACACATATTTCAAAATTTTGATTTATATATATTTTGTGAGGGCTTAGAAAAGTTGTGTCGACAGTTTTTCACAACGCTGCAATAGATACTGCATCCTTTACTATTTTTCTAGATTACAACAAACGGTTTGATCACCCCATCAGGGAATATAACACACAAGGTGGACTACAATCGGTATTTTAAGTACCGTCACACAATTATAGCTCCCTACCACCTTGATCTCGATACAACGTTAGAAGGTGACATCTACTACCGGGAAGTATTTGAAGATAAAGTAATGCAAATGATTGAAGATGATCTAAAAAATGTTTCCGAAGCCATTCAGAATGCTGTAGTAATAACCTACATTAATGTTCCCTTGCATAACAATCCAAAGTTAAAACACACGTTTCAAGTGACACTTGCTCAAAACATATTCAACCGCACATTCCTTATTCTGAAATATTATCGACTCGATAGTTCTGGTGCGTTAACGTTATATTCAGAACAACCTTGGAAAGTGATCGAGTTCTCTGAATTACACGATCGCACAAGGAGTGATTTTCTTACTGGCAATACCAATACCAACATTCTTGGTCAGTACATCTTCCAGTTGTCAGATGCAATGAACGCGACTTCGAATGTCAAAAGAAACGTTGCCAATTCTAGTACGTAGAAATTTTATTAAAGATTGATTTATATTTTAAAGCATAGTGAAAGAACAGAAACTAGATCATACTTTTAAAGATAGGGTTGCGTTTTTTCATTAAAAAAGAATCTACTAGTCTGCTAGTCTAATTCGTTTTTTCTTTTTTAATTATTAGAGTCCTAATAGTTTTCCGTATTGAATGATGATTTCTGTAAAATAAACAGAATATTTAAAACATTCTGTTTAAAAGTTCTGGTAAAATAGAAGGCAAAATGTTGCAAGTAAAAAAAGGGGAAGTCTTACATAAAAATCAAGTTTTTACTTATTCAAAATGTTAAGTTAAACCTACGTTTTTTAAGCATTTCATCAAAACATCACGAAACCAGAAAATTTACGAGTCACTTCAAGAGATGAAGATTCAGTCAAAATTCAATGGGATAATACATTAAATGAAGAAGTTCAGATAATGTTGGGCACACTTGGTAAATGGGAGATTGAATGGTTATCGCCATGCAAGAGTCCAGATTCATTTCGAATTGAAGATCTCTGGCTCAACAGATCTTATCACATTGAAGTGATGTATAAATCACAAGGTTTTGTAGCAGAACTTGATGATGTTTCGCCGATTAAAATTCGTAAGTTGATATTGACAAAATGTGTGTAATTTGAATGGGTTTATTTAATCTTTTTTTTTTTGATTTAATCGGTGTTTAATAGGTCTGAAATTTTTCGCCAAAATTTGAAAAAGTCCCAAACTTTATCATTATTATTAGTCCGAATATTTATACAGCATAGCCACTTCAGTGTTGGAAACACTGTTATAAATGTGCATCCTGTGTTGTGTTTTGGTTTTTCTCGTTGATGACTGTCATTTAACTACAGTTGGAAAATAATTTCGCCGCCTTTTTTCAGTAGTTAAATAACTGCGTCCTTCTTCCATGCAAGAACACGACACAGTTTTCACTTGACCCAATAACTAGGAACCAGGCATGAAAGGGTAAATTGAATTTCTTTAGAGAGGGTCATTAATAACAACTCAAAGACAGATATGATCACTGCGTTTTCAGTTGTAGTGACAGTTGCCATAATAGCCATCTTTTTGTCTGTTTACTGTTATCGAAGAAAAATGAAGAAAAAGGTTAACCGTTTTCTACAAAGACAGACTACGATGAAGGTATGATGCAAGATTTTGATCTTATATATATATTTTGCACATAAGATGATAGAAACTAGTTGCACAGAACAATTTTAATAATTCTAACAAGTAATTTTAAATTTTTAACCGTCAATTTTGTTTTATGATGTGAAAAATCAGTTTTTACTTCGGCATCTCCAGCTAAGTAGCTAAGTGCTTTCCCAAGGATTTACTTTTGTCCAGTTAATTCAAAATATTACCATATTTCGACTATATTCTTAATCAGAAAATTTTATTTGCATTATTAGCTCTTTAGCAAGAACGTATTTGAAAAAAAGTATTCAAGTTGATACACTGGCCACCACCTGATCTGTGCGTTAACTAAGAAAAATTTTGATCTTAATTTTCAGCTTAGGGTGTTAGGTTATTTATACTTTGTGGTATATTTTGACCAAGAATTTTTATATTCGTCAGCTGGATCCTGATCGAAGCATATTGGAACAATGCAACAATCTAAGTTACGATGATAACTTTGAGTTTCCAAGAAAATCCATCACTTTCGTACGTGTGTTGGGTGAAGGAGCTTTTGGTGAAGTCTGGATGGCTACCGCAGTTGGAATGGAGAACTTCCACCCAAGAAAAGGTGACAAAAATACCCGCTTTCAACTGAGAAATCCCTTTAAGAAGAGACGGAGACGAACAGTCGTTGCTGTGAAGAAATTAAAAGGTAAAAGACTTTGCTGTGCTTTGTTGAACTCTTTGTGCATTGCTTTTGTCATTACAATCTTTGACGGATACAATGGTGACTTTAGTTATTGTTTGGTATTTTCGCTGTTACTGTTAGATAGGTAGAAACTCTCGTGGTTGATCTATACTCTCGAAAGTTTATTTTCCTAAAATATGTTAAAATAAAAGCTGTTTGCGAAAGTTAATGCTCGTGAATTTTTATTTATTCTGTTAATTTTGGGATTTTTTCTGACACGGAAAATTTTCTTTCTTTAACGAAATTACAACACTTAGTACCGCGGCTTGGCTATGTTGATTTGAGAGCTCGGCGGTAAAAAAACACCTTTTTAAAATCAAACTAAATTCTTATCAGCGTGTTGCCTACCACTAATGGGCGCTCCCCTGTGTGCGCACTGAACTCCACTGATAAAAAAGGTTTTTTTATAAGAATTTTATGCACGATGGGTGTTGAACATTTGAGCTGCTATTGCTTTGACAACACTAAAATTGAATATTTCAGATGGTGCAACCGATATGGAGTATAAGGACTTAGCAAACGAGCTTAAACTTCTAATTCATATTGGTGAACACAGGAATATTGTCAATCTTCTGGGAGCTTGCACAAGAGGAGAAAATTTGTTTGTTATCTTTGAATACTGCTCGAAAGGTTCATTACTTGATCATTTGCGCTTGAGAAGAGATGATTTTCAACCATCGTGGGAGCGACTTTGTGAAAGTTTGACGTTGTTTCAAATCACCTGGATATCTGTCCAAATAGGAGAAGGAATGAATTTCCTGGAACAAAGAAAGGTATTTCTTTAATGTTATTATTATTTTTGTGGCTATTCTTGTCTCATAAAAAAAACACAATACCATTTATTTAGTGCGTACATCGAGACTTGGCAGCCAGGAATATCTTGTTAACAGAAGATATGAGTGTAAAGATTGCAGATTTTGGTTTAGCCAGGGGAACAAATGGTAAAGAATATTATCAGAAAGAGGATGAGGGTTTATTGCCAATCAAATGGATGGCACCGGAAGCAATATTGTACCAAAAATATACATCGAAGAGTGATGTGTAAGAAAACAGTAATGTTTTTCTTTCTATTTTTTACGACTAGCGAAAAAATTATAAAGAGCTTATGTTTTGTGTCAGTATTTAATAAAGTCGAGGGTAACATGTAAGTTTAAACTGAATAATAAATATGCTTATTTAGATGGAGTTTCGGTGTTTTGCTTTGGGAAATCTACACGCTGGGATCCTCTCCGTATCCTGCAATCAAAAATTCAGAGCTAATGAAATATTTGCGTGATGGTTCACGTATGGAGAAACCTGAACATTGTGCTACTGAGTTACATGATATAATGTTAAAATGTTGGGCGGACCAACCTGAAAAAAGGCCAAGTTTCTTTGACCTTAGAAATGAAATTGATCAGGTGTTGACAAGTCATGTGCGTGTTATTTTATTGCTATTATTATCATTGTTTTTGTTGTTGTTGTTGTTGTTAACGTTTTGTTGTTGTTGTTGTTATTACTTGGAATATATTTCGTTTTATATAGTCGCAGAGTTTTTTCAGCGCTCAATCCATTGGAAAGGTCTACAAGTTGCTACCATGGGACAATGCAGGGTCAACAGATTGCGATCAGTGAGTTACTACGAAAGAATATTTGTTGAAATTTATTATTCGATTAATTTTATTTGCTTTTGTTGAAATGTTTTGTCAAATTCAAATATTTAGAATTCCACGGAATAATCATTACTCACAAGAACATAGCTTCACTGGAATTGAAGAAGAGAACTACTTAGATTTCACTGACTATCACAACGATCCTAGTGAAGAAAGATCCTTTCCAAATCAACCGAAGAAAGATTTTGAAGTTGCGGATGACGATGAAGAAGAAAACTATGAATTTCTTGATTTAGAAAACACAGGAGAGGTTTTAAATCAGTTTGTCGATCAAGAAACACAAACATGTGGGTACGTGCGATTTTATTTACTACATTTTTAAATAATTTTGATAAACATCTATATTGAAAACTTTATGCTTATTTTCTTAGAGAAGTTATTCAACACAGAAGATTTTCCTGCTGAGAATGAAAAATTGAACATAAATAATTGTTATAAAGATTTAATGTTAGAAATTTTTAAAAGAAGAATTGGTAATGTTATATGCAACTTGATCTGGCACTTGAGTTGCTAAAAATCTAAGGGGCTAATCTTATCAGTAAGATGTACAATTAAGAAAATTATTAATATTTATTCTGGCTAAAAGAAGGAAAAAGAATCGATTATATAATGGAAAAGGGGGACTAACTCCCTTATGTGATTTCGACATAATGTGTTTTAAAACTTTAACATAAATTGTTTCTTATGTCCAATAGGATATTAATACATTTTATCATAAACTGGTTGCTTACATAAAAAATACGTGTAACGTTCTGTTTTAATAACCGTAAAAGAGAAAAAATTGACTTGCATAAAAGCTTATTATTGACGAAAAGTTAATTCTCGCATGAATAAAGTTCATTTTGAATTTCAGTTGCCTTCTCGTAAAAAGTTTATTTTCTTTTTTTTGGCAAAATTTTGTGAGATTAAAGAAGTAAATTAATGTTTACATCATCATACAAAGTTATTTTCAGCCGTCATTGTATTTTTTTGAGGAGCTTGTGGTTATGTATGTGAATAATTTAAAATATATATATGTGAATGGAAAGCTTAGTCATGTTGTGTAGCGCCTGCAATCTTTCAAGTTAAGAAACAAGAAAAATATTTTTCATTATGCCTTCCACATTATCCATTAAAATACAATGTATCGAAGTAAATTGTGCATTTCCTTTGGTCAGATATAATCCAAACTTGATAAATGTCGAAATTGCTGTTGACGTAGGAACAAGCCTTTTTTCAAAGTTTCGGACCTTTAGAGGCTTTGGTCTGAATTGTTTATATAATTATTTCGTGTTAAAAACTACCACTGAATTTCAATCGCTGCTTACTTGGTCTACGCATCTGCATTAGCGCTTCAAAGATTCTTTAAAAAAATCCTCGTTGTCCCAATGTTTTAGTGAATACTTGTAGCGTCACAATACCGAAACCGTCAATTATAAGCACTTTGTGTATAAACAGATCTTTATTTTTTGAGGCATTGTGGTTTTAAAGCAAAAGACAATTATCAAAGGACAAAACTTAGTATATAAAAAAATAAAAACGGTAAAAACGGTTGGTTGGAACAAAAAAATCGGCAAAAAATTCGGCTTCTAAAAAATAGTCGCCGAGACAAATTTGGTCACTTTTTCCCGACATTTTGTTTTAACGATGAAGGCCGAGGCAAATTAGACCAACATTTCATCCAACACGCTTCTCACATGTTGGATGAAAAACTTCATGTTGGATCGACTTGTTAGCACTTTTTTCGTGCAACGTTTGAATGAAAGTTTAATCGTTCATTCATCCTTTAAAAACAAAATTGTGGATAACAAAAAGAGGTCTGTAGTGCTTGTTGTGTTACTGAATGAGCTTTTTGATTTAGATGACGAAAAGGCAACACGTGCTAAAACAAGAGAGTGAATAAAAAGGAGAGGGCAAAATAGATATTTAAAAATATTGATTATCGAATTGATAATCGAAGACAGGCTCGGATTCAGAGAAATGCTTGTAAATGATAATGTTATTTTTATTGGCGCATTCCAATAGTAAACATTCCATTGACAAATTCAAATGTTTTTTTTGATCTTGTCGAAATTGTTGGAAGGAATGTTTGACAACCACTGGTTTGTCTCGACTTTTACAATTTTATTGAATGTTGAGGCAATTCTCCAAACAACCAATACAGTACACATCCGTTAATTCGAATTCCGCTAAATTCGAACATTCTTTATTGCAAACATCCGCTTTCTGTTGGTCATTTTTTTGTGCTGCCTAACTCAAACTCCGTTATTTCGAACATTTTGCTATCTCGAACAGTTTTTTCGGTTAATTTGAACTTTTGCGCACTCAATCAAAAACTGTTATAAAAGTAAAGACATTTTTTATTTCTTCACATTAATGGTGGTAAAATTGATTTCATAAATTTGATCACATAAATTTAAAAAAGACAACTGAGTAGTAATAATAGTTCGCATGTTATATTTTCGCGATTCTTGAATAGAAAGCAAACTTCAGGGAAGATATTCATGATTTAAGAAAAGTGTAATAAATTTGTGGATTTTAATTGAGACTGCGAAGTGGTGTGCTACGATGAATAATTCTTCAACGAACTTTCCACCATGAAATCCAACCCTCTTATTATTAATTATGAAAAAATCTGGTTTGTCGATTGAATTTTATTAACATTGGTCCCGTGTGTAAAAATGAATGCAGAAACCCTTTTTCTTGATACTTTACACTGACACCAACAAGAAGACGCACCAACGCTATGTCAAAGAGTTCAAACAGCAAATCAAAAATATAAATGCTGGAGTAGATATCAGATCATTCTTTTAGAAGTCATCTATCACGCGTACACAGATTGACTGCTAATAAGAATGTAATTATTAGTATTGACTAAACCCTATATGCAAGTGTTATTGTACAAAGTTTATATCTTTATGCTTCTTATTAGAAATAAAAAGGAAATTTGAAACTTTTAAAAATGTCGTTATCTTTACTTATTTTGAAAAAAACTTTCACGGAATCTATTTTCGCCATTTGCTAATTTTATTGGCGAAATACCAGCTTTATTTTGATTTTGCAAAACAGACCAAAGTCTTTTGGTTGCGAAGATTTCTTCCTTTAAATTTGTTCACCTCGTAATCAGGTAAAATTTTAACCTTCGGATTGTTGTCATTTCTTTTTATCATTCAGAAACTTACAGCCTCTACAATTGTTGCAATGAAATCAGTACCTAACTCCTACTGTCTTGATAGAAGCTAGAAGTTCAAGTGAATGTAACACTTTTTCCCTGTAAGCCAATTCAAAAACTCCCTTGTATTACGGAATATCAATCCGATATTTACCTACATGTGTGTAATAATATTATTTGTAATTAAAAATTTATTCACAGTTTTTATACAACATTAGAAGTTCTCGCGCGTATGCAAAAATCAACAATGAAACCAAAAAGTTTTCCCGTCAAAATAATAACACGTGTTAACACCAGAACAAATAAAACTAGTACAGCTACAGTTGGCAATAACACTAATATTATTGCTTCAAACCAGCGAAATATGATGCTTAAGTTTTCGTCAGCTGCTTCGGGAGGCAAATCACTCACATAACTGTAAGCGAAAAATAAATTCATGCTGCAAAAAGCTAACAATATCACCGAAGTTACAGTTTCAAATATGTTAGCTGCCAGTATTAAGAATGGTCTGTAGTATATCTGATGAACCAGGTATAATGTGCATAGCAACAATGCGCAGTAGTATTTCGATACAGGAGTTCTGATGAACGTTAAAATCAAAATCAAAATTAACCTTTTCCCTAACAAAACGCCTTGCCAAAACGCAGGTTCTGTAACTTCGAATATATTTTTCTTCTTTTCTTTTCCCGGACTCTTTTCTTTGTTGAGAAGGTGATTTGCCACTCCTTTATACGGACACTCAAGTCGAAATAAAATTTCATTTATTGAACATTTTTCTTCAGTCTCTATGCTTGGGTGATCGAAAATCAAACTGGTCGCATCTGGGCGTTTCCTAGTCCTTTCATCAGGCTTTATAAATGCGTTCACAAACTCCCATACCAAATAAGGAAAAGGAAACGCCCAAGCTAATACAAATTGATGATATGTTATATTCTCTTTTTTTAAATAAATCAAGCTGTAAACCATAGCAACGGGAAATGGTATAACCCACATAAAAACGAAAATGAAAATAAGCGCTTGCCACCAAGTGTAACAAGTTACCGTTCCATCAATAAGTAACACCGTTGTTAGATTCATTGGAATGCATGTTACCAAGGTAACGGCTGTCGTCGATAAGGTAGCGTAAGCTATAAGTAAAATTTGCACGGTGGCCACTTTTAATCGGATACTGAAAACAATAAGCGCTTCTTTTCTCCGAAGATCTTGAAGTAAAAAAAACTGCACCAAGTAGACGACTGTATGGAAAACAAAAAGGAGGAACAGAACGTAACAAGCGAAGGATTTTAAAAATAAAAGTTTAGTTACGGCTGTCAAACCAGGTAGCGGACACAAGATAAAAGAAGATCCACCTTCAATGGACAAAGTAAACAAACTTGTATACACTGATCGAAGGCATGACATGATGTAATCCATTACTATGCTTTCACGCATGCGCATTAGTAGAAACATCTGGTAAAAGTAAAACGACGTGTTCAGCATGTCTGTAAATACATCAGGTCCTCTCACTTTCTTCCCCGGAGTTTTAAAGATATCTTTTTTCTCCTTAATTGGAATAGATTGTAAATGTATATCTGGGTCCAGATTGGTGGGATTTAAGGGCACATCAGTATCTTCTGCGTCATCTTGTGTTTTACGGGATGTTAAATTTTCTGTTACTGATTGTTCTTCTGCTCTAGCGTCTAAAACTTCATACTCTTCCAAGTCATGACGGTGGTGAATTTGATTATCCCACCACACCAGCTCGCGTTTGATAAAAGCACTAATCTTATCGAGATACATAAAACTAATGATATACATAATACCAAAGGGTAAAAACAAAAGCCAAAACCAATGATCGCTACATTTTCGCGGATCAATACAATCCGAATTTATCAAATTCTCCGTCGTGCCATTTTTGCAGCTCCCACAAAATAATCCTGTCCTGGCAGGTTGACAGGAATTATATTTTTGACAACTTTTACCTACACAACAATATCCAACTGGACAGGGTACAAAACGTACTTCATCGTTATTTATTCCAGTTCGGTAACCGTAATAATTGGCTTGCGCGCGAATGGTACCAGTATTACAAACTCCTCCATATTTACAATTAAAACAATGAGCTACCGATTTTTTGGAATTTAAAAGTTTCCCATTTTTCTGAAATACACTAAGTGAACCGGAAGTTAAGCTGTATTGGTTTGTAGAGCATGGTATACAAGAAATAGATATTCTGTTGACTCGATAACTTTGGCGGATAATACCGGAATATGATATATTGTGTCCCTCTGGACATGTTACTTTGAAATAACCAGACACAGTTATTCCCCAACGCTCTATTGTCGGGCTTCCAGGATGCCAAATGAGTGATTTTGGATTTTCGCTCATAATCGTCGATGTCCATGTAGTGTTTATAAGGGACAGACCAGCTGTTGCATATAGGATATCGCCTAGCAATGGACGAATATTTACCTCACTTGCTCCAGTAAAGGAGCAATTTAGGCAAGAAAACATTCCACGCGAGAAAATCGTTCCACCAAATCCCGAGCAAGTGTTGTTAACAAAAGTTGAATCTGAAACATGAACAATACTTTCGTCTTCAATGTAAATCGCGCCACCAAAACCTTGCGTTGAACCGCGGACCTCCCCAGCAACGTTATTTGCAAAGAATGTATTTGAAACGTCAATTCGCACGTTGTCAGCATATACTGAACCAAAGAACGTATCTGCTTTGTTTCCATAAAATATACAGTCTGAAATTTTTGCTTTTAACTTTACAGATTTTGCTCTTTTCGCAACTAAATGCACAGCTGATGCAAATATACCACTGTTTTTGACGAACTCAATTCCTGTTAATCTCAGAGAAGACTTTTCTTGGTTAGAATTTGCACCAAAAGTTGCAATGATACTTTGTCCAACGTTATTTGCAAATATAGAATCCTGCACATACGCTCTGCATATGCCATGTGTCACAGTCAACGACATTCCTTCATGCGTTTTCTTAATGGCTGTTCGTTTTATCTGGACGCTGAGAAATTTATAGCTAGATAACGATACAGCATGCGAAGGTGAACTCTCCGTACCAACTGCATTTCCAACTATCCTAACAGCATCCATTGTTACAATTCCTATGTTTATGTTATTAGAATACAGTGTATAGGAAACACCTACAAATTCACTGGATTGAATATTAACAGCGTGGGCGTTTTTATCATCAAAATCAACAAGGATAGCAACACACATGTCTTCAAATAAACAATTTAAAAACGAAACATTTGCGTTTGTTGAGTGAATCATCCCTTGCTCTTGCGGTTTGCATTTACGAGTTGAATTTCTCTCGTAACTTCGAAAAGCGACATCTATGAACGTAACATTAACAGAATATTTTGAACCACCAATAATGTTGAAAGCAAATAAAGAAATATTACAAGTTATTACAGGAACAAAATTCTGTCCCTTTATAGTCAACGAGTGTTGAAGTAACAGTCCATTGGTGATATTATCGTCACAAACGCGGAAATGCTCCTGTTCCCGAGTTGCATTGAGATAAATGGTGTCTCCATTCGATGTTTTGTTTATAATATGATTTAAATTTTTGCATGGCTGTGAATTTGATCCGCATATTGTTGTGTCACTTCCATAGTTTGAAACATACCAATGAACTAAAAAAGGAAATGCCTAAGTTCACTTTAATTTAATTTTCGTAAATTTGTATATGCAATTTAATTCAAACTCATGATACCGGCAATCCTTTACCTGCAGACAACACTATCATAACTAAATATTTGTGAGGGAATAAGTTCGGTAAGGTGATTTTAGAATTTTTAAAAGGATGAGAGAAAATTCCCAATATTTAGGAAGTGTCTAGTGAGACCGTAAAAATCTAATATTATGTGCAGTAATTTGTGTAATTTATGTTCTGATGCACGTGTGGTTATATTTGACAGCAGTAACAAAAGCGCAGCCATTACTCTGTCTTCTATCTAGGTTTGTGTGTGAACTGGAGCAAATTCTATGGAGAATGAGCATGCCTTTTTTAACTCTCCCCCTTAAAGTTATACTCTACACTGACACTGCGATAACTTAACACCAACTCTAAGTTGCCTTTAAAAGATTTTTAACAAAATAAAAACAATGTTGAAGTTTCTTACAATAAAATAACATTACCTTGATTTGACACAATGACCAAACTCATCATCCACAAGAACTTTTGAGCACATGGCCTAAGCATGTTTTTGTCATATTTTTACGTTCAAGTAAGTAGAAGAATCTGAAATGATATGCATGAACAAACACGTTCATCATTTGTATGCAGCAAGAATAGAACTTGTAATTAAGATGTTTATTGCGCATGCGTAGGACGAAGACTTTTGTTGCGTGAAGTGGTGAAAAACAACCTATGTAAATACTCGTCTTTGCCAATTTGGATAAAAAACTGATTTTTAAAAACTCATATTCCAATTTCTTGATTAGACGATGAAGAAAAAGAAAAAAAAATTATATAAAAATTATTTTTATATCACAAAATGTATGCTACGAAAAAAATATATATACAGCTGTTGCATTATGGGTATTGTTGTCTTCTAACTGGCTGATAATACTGTTTTTCTTGTGGAACATTTAAATAATCATACGCCCGAACAGGACGCGTACCAAGCATTTGTCGCGCGATAAACACTACAGCGGCCGTTCCCAACACAGCTGCTGCTACACCGCAACAGATGGCTACCGCTAATGCTGAAATTGATTCAGATTCGTGTACTTTGGGTGATTCGTGTATCTAAAGTAAAGAAAAAAATGTCTATTGCATTTATAACCTTTAACTTTTTTTTCGAGAAAAAAGAGAAACCATTTGGCGAGATACTATCGGTTCAATTAATAAAATTTATCAACTCTAAATAAGTTTTTTACAAGATCTGTAGCAACAAAAAGAAAAAACAAAAGAAACAAGAAAATGTAGAAAAAAAATAAATTAATAACTTAAAAAATCAAACCTTAATATCTAATTCTGGTTCAATCTCAGAATCTGTGAATAGCACTTCTTCACCAGACGAGGCGAGAACTAACTTATCTAAATAATTAAGAATGTCATCTTTGACTTTCAGTAAAATAAATGATGACAGTCAGAATAGTGGGATATTTCAAATTTAATAACGAAATAAATGAATGGGGCATTAATCTCGTCACGTTCTTTTACCTGAAGTTGATTCGTTACACAGATTTCCTGTCCAACCGACGTCACATTTGCACATATTTTTTCTCTCGTTGATACAGTAACCATTGGCACAAGGCTGTTTACACGTGACTATGAGAGAACAACATGTGTACTGGTAAGACACACTCAGAATTTTGAACTGAGGTAGTGACAAGAGGAAAGATAAAACACTTAGCATCAAATTCACATCTGAGATGGGAAACTTAAAACATCTTCGCGAGAATTCAGTATCTCAACAAAATCGCTTCAAAATTCTTCATCAAGGTATGCGTAAAACAGCGTAAAAATTATATAGAACTTTTCATAACTGCAGAAAACGTACGCTGATTTCGTAAAACTATTCTGGCTTGTTAAGAAGAAATTCTTTAAAAATTTTTGAACAACAGGGTAAATAAAATAGGAAAATGTGTTTAAGTCTAACAACAATAAAAACAGTAACAAAGTTGTACTTACATAGTTGATGGCATTTGTAGCCTTTCCAGCCTTCTTCACACGAGCATGTATCATTGGACAAACATGAACCGCGTGGTCCGCAATCGGGATCACACTTTCCTATTAGCAACGTACATAGAGTGATGAGCCTTGATTGATGAGCGATGAGCGTGTAACAAACAAACAACAACAACAACAACAACAACAACAATAATAATGACAACAAACAAACAAACAAACCTATATCTTCCACTTCACTACATTTGGAACCTTTAAACCCTACATCGCACATACAGTGTCCATCATTGGAACAAATACCATTTGCACAATCTTTACCACAACTGCCTAAAATTATTGATATAACAAAGTGAGTAGAAGAGTCTAATTTGTCGTGACCGATTTTATCTTGAGTGTTTTATGACAGAACATTTTGCGTATCGAGTACTGCTTTCGCTCTCACAAGCTTGAGCGGTTGGAAATCTTTGCGTCGTGACAACAACTTTACAGAGTGATATTACAACTTCATAGACTCTTTATTAGTTTTGCTTTTTGAATTACATGACAGGAAAAAAAATTGTTTTTAAGTATCAGATATGCCATGCAGCAGAGTTTTTGTTATTATAGACTAGCAATAAAATACAGGGGTTAACATAAACGTTTCTTGTATAATGGAGCCGTAACAGTGCAAGCGTATTTTAAGGCCACAAAAATTTGTCACACCTTTGTGCTTTTGTCTTTTCCCATTTCTTTTATTCATGTAAACAAGCATCGTGGGAGAATCAGTTACAGATCCCACTTTACTTTTACACAGATCCTTCGTGTAACAATCCACAGCGTAACACTTGTTCCCCATCACTTGCGCCACTTCACAATTCTCATGTTGACAGCATTTGTCAGCACAGTCATGAATGTCAATAAATTTACCGAGATCAATTACTTCTCCTGCTTGCTTGCCACCCACAATACTATGGTTGTACGCCACCCTACTAAACACGCATTTGTCGCCGTTTGGAACTAAAAGAAAATATAACAATACAAGATGTTTTAAACGTAGGCATTTATGCTAAAACTACGGCACACGATTTCTCAGAAAGCCTTAATAAAAACTAGACAGGGTATTTCGTGTGAGATATGCACAAAAGAATGATGTATATAACAATTTTGTTTCATTCAATATATGCATTTTTTTCGAGTTGCCCATGATGGGAAAAATGTCCTTAATGTGCGAACAACGAACTCGTCAAACCGAAAAACCGAAAAACAGCAAAACACATACGTGAATTCCGATTCACGCCATTTTTCTTGCGGAACTCGTCAACATCATCACCTTTCCCTCCCCCTCTGATGATGTGTGATATTTGCACTCCTCCTGGTGATAAATGTGACGGTGTGGCGGGTATGGCATCACATAGAGCTTCGGAATAGCAGTTGACTGTATAACATGTGTTACCTGGCATAAAAGACACATCACATGTCTCGTCCTACAAAACAAACATTGTGATCACACATGAGAATGGCGACAAGAATGTTACAAACGTAGAATAAAAGGCAACACAAAACTTCACTGTAGGAATTGTTTTTGCTCATATTACCACCTGTATTCTGTTTAACCCTATTCGGTCCGGGGTTTTTCGAACATACTATGACCGGGGGGGGGCGGATTCCGCCCCCCCTCAATAACTTTTCATAGGATTGTTCAAATTGAATCAAACTTGGCACACTTATAGTACGTCATAAAAGGAACAAAATGGTGGCAATAAATTTTTGCTTACGTCAGCACATTTTCTGTGACGTCATCAGAAGCTTGAAAGTTGTTAAAAATGCCACTATCTGCTTAAAATATAATTACTTTTGTTCTAGAGCGAATTTTTACATTCTGTTTGAAGTTTCAGAAAGCTAAATAAATTTTTTTTAACATATCTTCCGGTTCTTACATGGATCGAATAAGAAATTGCCAAAAATTGCCCAAAAATCCGTTTTTTTCCGATTTTCGGGTAAAATCCGACAAAATTGGGAAATCGGATTAGTCACGTGTCAAAATTATTCAAAATGATTCTTCTTGATGAAACAAAGTTGTGTTGCAAGTTTCAAGTTCTAAGGATAATCCTAACAGGAGTTATTATATTTTCCCCTTTATAAGGATTTCATAGAGATTTTAGGGGTAGTTTCGAGTAATGGCCAATATCAAAGCCTCTGAAAGGTATGGGACCTAAAAATTTAGCATGCAGGTGTCTAATAGATAAATGTTGAAACTCAGTAAGTATCGTAGCTATATAAGAAAGCAATCAGGAGTTATTAAAAAAAAACCGTCAGGGGGGGCGGAATCCGCCCCCCCCCGGACCGAATAGGGTTAAAATGCTAAAGATGCACAAAATAACGATGCCTAAAATACGTAACTACAACGACCAAATTCCTCGTGTAATTTTCCATTGGTTCCCTGTAGCATGGGTAGCTATAATTTAATGCTGGGAAAATATTTTAACCCGTAGACATTTTCAAAATTTTTTTTTAAATCTTAATTACTATTTACTTCTTCGAAGTGGCTTCGAAATGGGAACGAAGTGGCTTCAAATTACGAACGGAATGGGTTCGAAGTGGTCATTTGCACCGAATAAATGCCCTCTAGTACAATAGCCTTGGGTTAATGACGTGTAAAGTGTTTTTAGGACCCTTTGTTTCTCTATTTTATTTTTCTGAATACCTCATGCTGAAATTAAAGAAAAGAAAGGATCTGACTAGAGTTTGAAAATATTCGTCAATGTTTTGATAAACATAACCACTGGTTATGTTTATCAAAATGTTTATAAGAATCATCGTATTCTGCAAAAAAATTTTGAATATTATAAGCAATAGTATGAAACGCACTGGTTAATTTAAAATACCACTGATATAACACAATGATTTGGGAGCTTTGTGAAAAAACGAAGCGCAAAAAAAAGCCCTTCCATCCTCTACTCACTTGACAACAAGCATCGATGCATGTTTTCATATCTTTCACGACACCATGCTTTGTAAACTTGCCGGCTTTAATACCACCACGTAATGTTACATTATCTTTTTGATCCAAATGCGTACAAGTGGGTAGCTTGACTGTGTCGATCACTTTGGCTGTTTGATCTTTATTATTTACGATGAAGTATTGAAAAACTACATGGAAATGAGCAAATTTATATCCAGAGTTGACTTAGCATGTTCGGGGAGTAAAAAGGGTTCTAAAAAAAAGTATGTGGTTGTCTATGAAGCCCCAGCCGTTTAGGTATCGCAGTTGGCACGACCAACTAAAAACCTTTCAGTTTGGATTTTGCATACCATGCTAAAATTCCACAAGTACTGTCCTTTTATTTACAGCTTCTAGTAAAAAACACACTTACTTTGACAGTAGCAACTTCCTACAACAAAGAAAAGAAGCACGACTCGTGCATCCATGCCATTAGATCTAAAAGAATAGAGAGAACGGAGAATTTTGAAAAATGCAAAAAGTTTTGTATCCTTAGGTTAGCAAAAACAGATTGTTTTTTAAAAGTGGCAGCATTGAAGAATAACAAAGGATCATAACGGGTAAGGAAAGGTTTTAAACTTGACATATTCACAAGTTGCACACGAAGAATGCTTTTTTAGAGTTGTGCTTCAAAATATATTTGAAAAAAACCTATAAGGCTTATAACGCGCAAATTTTGTAAACTTTTTCTGAAGCTACCGCAAAATCTTATTCTGCATGCACAAATGATCGACAACAGATCAAAATAAGTTTTTGGAAATTTAAAATAAACCTTACCTTATATATAAGCAAACGAGATCCTCAAGTCATTTCCGCGAGAGCTCAACAAATTTCATATAAGGTACAACCAAATCAGATTTCTTCATAGAGCTTAACGTGCAGCGCGTTTGAAGAAAAATCTCTTAAAACGATATTTTACGCTTCAGTGGTTTTCTTCGAGCGAGCGATGCACCAACAAACTTATTCGCAGTTAAAACTAATGAAACAGAACAGAGAGTCCATTCGGAATGTTTTTGAAGCATGAGATTTTGTTCCACCAGAAATGTCTATTAGTTTCCAAAAGGATTTTACTCACCATGACAATAACTTAAGATACATATTTTTTTAAATTATACGTCTCTCCAATTTAAGAAGGGAAGAATGGACAGCATTTTTTCACAATCATACATTCACCCTATATTCAGTCCCGGGTATTTCAAACATACTACAGCTGTGAGGGAAAATGGGGGGAGGGGGGGCTACTCTTTTCATATTGGATCAACCTTGGTACACTTTAGTACGTCATAAAAGGAACAAAATAGCTTTAATAAAATTTTTGCTTGCTCACTTTTTCTGTGACGTCATTAAAAGCTTAAAATGTGTCAAAGTACCACTATCTGCTTAAAATGCAATTCCTTTAGTTTGAGAACGAACTTTTAATGTTTTCTTTAAACTGTTATGGCAAATTATTTTCCAGTTTATATATGATTCGCATGAAATTCCAAATTCGATTTTTTTAGATTTTATGATAAAATCCGAAACAATCGGGAAATCGGGTTAATCACGTGTGTAAACTTTACAGAATGATTCCTCTTGATAACATAAAGTTGGGTTGTGAGTTTTAAGTTCCAAGGCAAAATCCTAACGAAAGTTATTATAAATTCCCGATTACAAAGATTTCAGTAATGGCTAATATCTGAGAGGTACGATGCCTAAATACCTATAAAAGCAGGTTTTTTTGTTCTTTTTTTTCAAAAATTCAGTATCTTAGCAATTGAGTGACGTAAAAATGAGTTCTTAAAAAAACGGTGGGTCGATCGAACAGGTTGAAGGGGAAAAAAGGGAAAAATTGCATTGGCCAAAATTGTGACAAGCTATTTTGGGCGAACAAAGTTTGAACATAAAAAAGTTCTTAAAGAAGACTTCAAACTATCAAAGTAGTTGTTCCAAATTTTAGAGCCTCGTGGTTAAGATAATCTTAAATTAGAAAAAAAAAGATAACTTTTATTATATTCATTAAAATATTCAAAATAAGATTTATTTATTCATATATACAATAACTAAAGCTGTAAATATCTACAAACTTAGTTCGTCACTTAAAAACTAGCTGTTGGCAAGTAAAACAAAAATAATATTACTGAGGATAGTGAGAATATCCTTTTTTTATCAAAATAACAGTATGATATGAAGTCTTCACGACAAAAAAAAAAAAAAAAATGATTCGCAATACTTTGAAAAAAAATTTTATAGGGTTTTATCATGAAAAGAACGAACTCATTGGTCGTCCTCGACATGTTAAAGGAAAGTTATTGGTTAATCTGAAACTATATTCAAGAGGAGAAAAGAAAAGAAAGCGGTAATTCTTAGGTGTGATGAAAGAACCACAAGTACAAATTCTGCTCTGAAGAAAGTTAACAATTTAGGTAAATATTTATACAGCTGCAGCATGATGCTACTGTCTGACAAAAACAATTATGGAAAATAAATGTATTTTATATTATTTAATGTTAAATAAAAGATATAAAAGATTTTAAATAAATAGTGTGAAGTAATATAAAAAGGTATTATTAAGTTGTGAATTATAAGAAAAAGAACAAGGTCTTGAGCGCAGGAACAAATACCATCCTTCATAGTATGGACGAAGAGGCGCTGTTTACATAAACGTTTTTCATGATTAAAATATGTATGCTTAACGATGACGGAATATATTTTTAACAAAGTTTTTACCTTGCGTAATTTAACTTTACTCACTTCTTTACGCCAAACACCATCCATAACAGACAGCAAGAAGGACAATAAATAATCCAAAAATAAATAAATTATTTCCCATGAAAAATTCCACGGCCCAAATACACATAGCAACAGGCTTTCGCTTGACGAGAAACTTTTCGAATTGTTCAGTCGCAGTAACGGTGGCAACGTTGTACGACAAAGATTGGTCAAGAATAAAAAATTTGGACAATCCAATCTTGTGAAGAAGATTGAAACCGTAAGAAGTTTTAATAACTTTTTCTACGCTGTTATTTAACATGTCAAAATAAATATTGTCTGACGTCACCGATTGAAATATCCTCATGTAGAGTGACGTACTTAACTGTAATCCACGAAACCTAAACAAACAAAATAATGCCAACATATGAACAAAACGAACGAATAAAGCAGTGGCTTTTTAATGTTAGGAAATATTTAAAGCATTTCTTTTCGTATCGGAAACAAATAATTATCGCGTAAAAGTGCACTAATGACAAGCTGTGTGGAACTATTCTTTAGAAAAAATAAATAACATTAGAAGTATGTCTATAAAAATTAATTTAGTTCAACTTATAACATGGTAAAAACAAGATTAACGCTTAAGATCTATTCCATACAGGTTTCAGCTTTTCAAATAGCACATATCTATCATCATGCTGTATCTGAATTGTTCCATAAGGGAGAGAGGTACGTACTAAAAAATGTGGAAGAGCAGAAATATCAAATGCAAAAAAGCTGAGGCTATAAAAACACTAACCTGGGATCAATCCAGGCAGTTACTATCTCGTAGCAACTTTCTTTGGCGCCATTTTCACCCATTTCGTCACTCACTCTCGCAGGTATTTCAATTTCATCTAGGTCAGCAATTCTATCCACGTATTCGCCGACTGCGTAACCAACAATGTCTTTGACCTTTATCAAAAATAAAGGAAAATAAAAAAATATATGGAAATCGAGAACGTCCGGTGTATACACCATATAAATCATGAAGTTCTGGTGTATACACCATAAAACTCACGAAGTTCTGGTGTATACACCATATAAACCATGAAGTTCTGGTGTATACACCGTATAAGTCATGAAGTTCTGGTGTATACACCGTATAAATCATGACGTTCTGGTGTATACACCATAAAACTCACGAAGTTCTGGTGTATACACCATATAAATCATGAAGTTCTGGTGTATACACCGTATAAATCATGAAGTTCTGGTGTATACACCATAAAACTCACGAAGTTCTGGTGTATACACCATATAAATCATGAAGTTCTGGTGTATACACCGTATAAGTCATGAAGTTCTGGTGTATACACCATAAAATTATGAAGGTCTGGTGTATACACCATAATTATGAAGGTCTGGTGTATACACCATATAAGTCATGAAGTTCTGGTGTGTACATCAAAAAAATTATACAGTTCTGGTGTATACACCATATAAATCATGAAGTTCTGGTGTATACACCGTATAAGTCATGAAGTTCTGGTGTATACACCATAAAATTATGAAGGTCTGGTGTATACACCATAATTATGAAGGTCTGGTGTATACACCATATAAGTCATGAAGTTCTGGTGTGTACATCAAAAAAATTATACAGTTCTGGTGTATACACCATATAAATCATGAAGTTCTGGTGTATACACCGTATAAGTCATGAAGTTCTGGTGTATACACCATAAAATTATGAAGGTCTGGTGTATACACCATAATTATGAAGGTCTGGTGTATACACCATATAAGTCATGAAGTTCTGGTGTGTACATCAAAAAAATTATACAGTTCTGGTGTGTACACCATATAAATCATGAAGTTATGGTGCGTAGACCATATAAATCATGAAGGTCCGGTTTTTACACCATATAAATCATGAAGGACAGGTGTGTACACCATAAAAATCATATAGTTCTGGTGTGTAGCTACACCATATAAATCATGAAATTCTAGTGTATACAGCATATAAATTATGAAGGTACGGTGCGAAAAACATAGAAATCATAAATATCTGGTGCGTATGTTGCAGAAAATATTTATGTCAGCGATAAATCCAATGGGTGCTGAATTATTTTCACATTCTAAGTTAATGCGGCATAATTTATAACTTACATAACGACACAATTGCTTAAATAAAAAAAAATAAAAAAACGAAAAAAAAAACAACCACCCGATTTACATTCAAAGTTATTCAAAGTTAAATATTATTTTGTATTTCCAAAATAAAATCTACTGCAAAGTAAATTGGTCTTGAAGTGATGGAATTTTTCACGATAACCTTAAAAACAACACTGTTAGAGTGTTACAAATATTACCATGTGGTATGCTATCAATCACAAAGCACAAAATGTGACTTTACTATACCTGTATCAGTTCAATGTTGAATTCTGCTTCTTTACGCAGACACACAACGACACCAGGAAAACATCTGAAAAGGTAATGTTATTTGTCATGTAAGCATTCGCACAGATGCTAAACACATCATGAGATCAGTTTATAATAATGTTTGATAAAGTTTTCTTGTATGATTCTACCTAACCTCTGCGAATAGGAATAATATATAACTTGAAGTTAGACATAAAGTACATGCCTTACCGATACCAAATATTAAAAAAAAAATAAGCTTTGTTCTTCAAGGGAGACATACCTTCTGTTTTGTCGTTTATGTGAAAGAAAACCAAGGTATTGCGTCAGAGTTTCGTGGCCGTCTCTTCCTCCTCGGTAACGCCACACTCTGTCCTCGTTGTCAAATATCCAATGCATGAGTTCTTCCTGGAAAGCTTCTTCAAAATCTCCAATCTTAACCAATTGCAGGTGACTGACAAAAATAATTATTTTAAAACAATGCATTTATTTTGTTACAAGACATGTAAGGTTTTAAAAATATAAAATTATTTTCACATCGTGCCCACCTTACACGGGACTTCTAACGCAGTATTAAATTCTACTCTTATTTTTTTACGAACTTTCTCCTTCTAGAGAGAATTCAGTGAAAATCAGAAACGTTGAGAAACTTGGTCAACAAATTTGCGCAACAAACCTTATTATGATTTTCGTGGTTTCAGTTAGTTTCCGCATGGTATAAGAAAAACTGTTTGATTTCAAGTTCTTCTCTAAAAAGGACCTCAATTGAAGAAATTGCTTTAAACGTGTTTTGAATAGTATATTGAAATCCATCGTAGAAATAAAAATCGATACATTGTCGAGAATAAAATTAACTAATGACTCCACAATGTCTTTCTTGCTTTTATCCACTTTGCATTTTTGGCCTTTTTTCCATCTGTCGAAATCAAAATTGTTGCTGATCAGATAAGGGTGTGATGTACCTGTGTTGACAAGATCGTTTAAAAACAGTGCGATGTGCTTGCCCAGAAACCTAGAAAATGAAAAAAAAAGTCAAAATGGCTAACAATTTAAGTAAAAAACAATCCAGCCATTTTTTATAGCTTATTTTTTATTGTTGTCTAGCCCTGGTTGCAAAAATACTATTTAGTCACTACAATTAGATATTGCTACAAAAGAGCAGTTGGAACAAGAAACATTGACAATTCCAACTGATTTCAAAGGCAATAACGTAAAATATATCAAATGCAACGTTATATGCATATCAACGCAAAAATTAAAAATAAATAGCTAGTAATTTTAGGGAGCGACATACGTGCGTGGGGCGTTAAACGACTTTTATCAGTATCAAACTAAGTTTGTCTACCTGAAAAATGATTACAAAGCCTCACACGGAGTTTTAGTATTTAATTATGCTGAAAACAACAAAAAACAAAATATACAAATTACCTATAAATTTTTAGATCGTTTCTTTCCAAAATGGCTTCCATCACAAAGTCGAACAACATACTCGCAAAATCCTTATTCGTATTTAAAGAAAGCTGCCTCTGATAGGAGAAACTCGTTCGCCTTTCCGTGTTCCGAAATCCTTTCGTTAAAATAATATCTTTGCCATAGCCAACACATTCAGGGCGCGAATCGTAGTAACTGCGCCATTCGGACGAAAAATCGAAATCGCATGTTAGCACGGTGCCTAAATTTAGGAGAAAAATGGTAATTTTCTACTTTTTTTTACCAAAATACACGAATTAGCTCCTTAATACTTCGCCGTTAACTTTTAAAAAAACTTAACTATACCTGCATCACATTACATACAGATATAAAAAGGTAAATACCAGTTATTTCGGGGGACACCCATCTTCTAAATGCCTCCCATGTGGTACGATTAGGAAAATGATAGGGTAAAATGATGGCGGGAACAAATTCTTTCGTTTCTAAGAGTTCGATAAAGAGAGCCAGCCATACCTTAAAAATAAACACGCATTATTACCGATTTGTAGAACGACCAATCAGTGAAATTTAAAAATTTATTGAACTTCAAATTAATAAAGACACTTAAAACATGCGGCAAAATGACTTTTCTATTTCAGCCATGATACAACATCAAGTGTATACATAATAATCAAAGTAAGTTCATACTGTATTAACAACTCACATCAGCTGTGTCATAGGGATGACCAGAACTGTACGCTTTGTACACATACACTCCTTGATCTGTAAAAAACAATTCACAGTTTTCCATTTCTACTCCATCTTCATTGTATATACTGGCAAAAGCACTGTCTGCACGAATACCTAAAAACACGAAAAACATGAAGCAGCAAATTTAGTTACTATCTGTCAGTACTAATTCTAAATCTGTGTAAAGGATGTGCATTCACAGTATAGATATTATTGCAAATTGATTTACATAAAAACGTATCTCAAAATGGCACCCATTTAGTTGTCTCAAGCCGTTATATGTCTGGTGACGACCCTAAAAAGCTGGTATATAATGTGAGTAGAATCTAGAAAAGAGTTTCATCTGGTATATTTTCTTTACCTCCGTTATATCTATACATTGCTTAAATGCACGTTTCTTGAAAAGTAAACTTGAAAAATATGTGTACATCATTTTTAACTTCGGGATCCCGTTGGTTAACTACCAAAAGGTACTAACCTATTTCCAAAGGTCTTTCACAATGCTCACCAGACACAGGTGAATAACACCCAACTATTTGTGGTCCACAGCAATCAACACAATCAAAAAAAGAAACATTTATTTCTGCTGTGTATGAGCACGATTTTAACGGAAGCCGAGATGTTTTCTCGATTTTCTGTTCAATGTTTTCTTCTTGAACCAACAGCGCTGATTTTCGCTCCAGGATTCGCATCTGATTGTTGACAGATGCATTTTTATCAATCACCTAGAACAATTTTTATTAAAAATCAACTAGTTTGACTTTTTGAAATCCTAGAACAATAAATTTAAAACTATGTCACACTATTTAACCCATTGTTTCCACAAGTTTTATAGTAAAAATCTCGATACTCGATGTAACACCAAACAATATATGGTTCATTCTCCAAAATTTAAATTCAAGAGAATAGATTTAGATTTTGTTATAGATGAAATACTTTCAGGGAAATAACTACGTATATTTATGTTTCATCTTTGATTCTACCAATTAAAACAGGAAAATGATAGCATGAACAAAGCAGCCATTATTCAAATGACGCCCACCTTCACGACAATGGCTCTCCTCCCTTTTAATTCAGTCAAAGGATACTCCTCCGTGAAGATGTCCTCCACCTTTACCTGGATTCCATCCACTAAAACATTTGGTATTCCTAACTGACGAAGTAATTCGCAATACTCTGTGAAGCAGGACAGTAAGGTTTGACGTAAGTTCTCTTCCAAATTCAACTGACCATTTGTTTCAACTTTAATTGAAATCTTCTCGCACCAAAGCAAAGAACTATATCCAGAAGATAACAGCTTCTCCCTTTTTGATACATTCCATGGTAACGAGGCTAAGTCACGTTCCAGTACACCCACCCGTTCTGCGAGTATTAGTTTAAGATCTTCTCCACTGCTCTTCCGTTCTTGAGGCGGATTGTCAGTAATATTAACAGCAACATCTCCTGTTTCATGTACAAGTCCTTTTGTTTCTTTATTCTGCCTCGCGTTATCACTAATTTCGCCTGTTTGTGCAACATTACCAGGTGTTGCAACGAAACCCTTGAGTAAATTGATAACAAACGACTTTAAGCTTTGATACCGTGGTACTTGCATATGCTCAATTCTTTTTGCGCATGTCTGTAGTTTAGTCATAAGCATACTATCCGCTAAAATATCTGGGGGAATCTCGCTTTCAATCTCACCCATACAGCCAATACTACCAGTTTTGTGAAAAAGCTCCTCAATTTTATCTTGGAATAAAACATGGTAGAGGAATAATCGATTAAGTTTGCTTTTTATATCTCCCTGTCGTTCAATATTAAAACGGTTGTCTTGGATACAACTATTAAGCTCTTTTATCAGAGGTTCTGTGGTTGAGTATGCAATTATCAGTTGCTCTGTTTCGTCCGTGGAGTTCAACGTCTTTATCACTGTTTGTTGAAAGGCTGTTATCGAAGTAAGTATCTATAAAAATTAAGAAATTTTTTTAATATTATTTCCGGTTATTAAGTACCCGAAGCTTTCTTAGCACGCCTCAGGGAACTGTGAATAAAAAGGTTTAAACACTATTTCTTGAGGCAAGGACCTGAAACAGATTAAGATTAGGCGTCGGTCCTCACACGAAATCATCATGTATATTATCTATTTCCCACTGATTGTTTCAATTACTTGACGCAGGGTAAAAACTTACCTCCGTCATGACTTGCAACTGTTTTGATTTAAATTTGCTAACAGAGTAGTCATACAAAGCTTTTCTGCACGGTGCGTACTGATCGTGAGAAAACCAAGTTTTAGACAACAAAAACACATTACGTATGTCGTTTCTGTTATACTTCTTGATGAGATATGTGAACAAGGTCTAAAGTTGAAAAATATCAAGTGTAAGCCAGCTGTTATATTAAGAAAAAAGCGTCAAACAATGTTGCAGGAAAATCAGGCAAAAATTAGACCAGTGTTTGACGATATTATTTTCTAAAAGGGGGATTAATTTAATGAACAGTCGATCAACATAGGTTTTCCTTAACGTGAAAAAACTAACCTTTTAAGTTTCGTTAAAAGAGAAGACGAGAGATTATTATTATACATGGCAGACAGTCTTTGGTATGAATCAACACACCTTTACTAATTCAGTTTCGTCCTTAAAATTCGTCAACATAAATTCACACGAGCTTTTTAACAACAGCATACTTGACGAATTTCCAAATTTTTCCAATGACGCCGTCATGTTATGAATAAATGCTTTAACGTCAACTTCCTCATTATTCGTCGGCATCAGTAGCGACATGACGTCGATTCCATGCGAGATTAGAGTTTCTATGTGCTGATTTGTCGACAACTTCGAATAACAGATTTGAATAAACTCTAGAAGACATCAAGATTGGATATGTTACCAAACTCCAATTAGAATTACCTATTTACCCCTCTTGCTACAAAAATCCACCTCAGAAATCTAACTTATAGTAAAAGAAATATTTCAAACTCTTACTTCAAATCTTTATTAAATTATTTATTAAAAACCTTCTTTAGACTTCTTTGGCTAGGCATATGAACGATTGGAACAACAATAACAAGAACGACAATAAGCATCTTATTCAAAACAAAAACAACAACGAAGATTACTAAGGAAAGGAGACTTACCACCAAGTATATCCATCTTTACTGTATCATTTAACCCAGTCATATCTAAATTCTTTGCTAGCTTTGGAATCATAACTCCACAAATTTGGAATGGTGTGCATATGCTTCCTGCTAAACACTCAATACATAGCTGAAGTACTTCCACAGCTAAACTTTCTTTGCTAACCCTCCAAGGCAAGGTTGATATTTTATTCACACAAGAGGGGAAATAAGCAAGTGGTAAATCCTGAGGAACCAATGGGAAGTCAGTACGGTACAACAGCTTCGGTAAAACACTGACGTATGTGTAGTTTATATTTTCGCCAGTTTTTATCATCGAACAAGCAAGTTCCAGTAATAGTTTCATTAGTTTAGGTCTGAAGAGATTTTCAACAAGTTCATCTTCACCAAAATCATCTTCATTTGAATCCTTGGCGAATTGCTTAGTGTTTTTTACTGGTAACAATGAATTTGTGGTGCTGTCTGATTGAGTATGACAGTGAGTAACACTATTAACAACTTCTAGCAGCAAATTTTTTACGATAGTTAAAGATTCAATACGCTGTGAGATGGCACAATCCACATATCTAAAAACACGACAAAAACATTCATTTGGAATCGGATTCAACAGAGATTATTTATTGCACTTTTTTCATTGCTGTTTGACTGAAAAATTTTTAAACTCTTTAAAACAACAAAAGAACTACTAGATTCATATTTAACATTTAATCTAGTTTGCATACAAAAGAATCTAAGCAATAGTACCCGCTACGCGAAAGAAAATCAATCATGTAGGGTTGGCGCAGTCAGGGAGAGAAATTAGTTACGATTGACAATTTGAAAGTAAAATATGTGTTATGGTTTTTAGTTCTTACTACGCTTTAAAAGATAGAATAAAAATTTAAAAAAAAATAAGAAGTAGGTCCACAAAAAATATATCTGTCGCTATCAGTGCCCTTTTACCTACTTTTTACTGATAAGACATCTGGGTTGTATCTAAATAACACAATAAGCGTGAAAACACATTTCAAATTATATGTTCTTACTGTTTTTCTTGTATTGACGGAAATATATCGCACAGAGATTTTATAAACCCCAAGCTCTTTGAAAGCAGTTCTGTTTTAAACTTCGACCGACATGCTAATGAACCATACTGCAGCAATAAGCATGCAATATCTTCAGTCATGTTATCGAAACCTAAACAGCAACAAAAACAACAACAACAACAACAACAACAACAACAACAACAATAAGAGATGACAACGACAACGACGGCGACAACAACGTATAATAAATAAATAATATTGTTTATATGCATGACAAGCAAAAATCTTGGCGCACACATCTGCACGACAGATGTTAAGTTCAACTACATAATTGCCATTCAAGTAGAATGCAGATTAAAAAAGTTCAACTTTTTATTCATGATTTTATAATTTGCAAAAGTATAAAAGTAAAAATTTAACTTCAGAATCATACGGTAGCATACCTATTGATAAGAGATTTGGAAGGTGAATATTAAGCATAACCATTCTGGGAATATCAGTCTCCACACTTGATGTAATAAGTTCCAATAATCCACACATAATCTTCTCAGAAAATTTTCCTTTAACACCTATAAAAACAATAGTGCTTAACTGTATCAATTTATTAAAGCAGGGGAGGGGGGAGATGTTAGATCCAGTTGATTTGCTTGGCTCTGGAATGCTAGTTTAGACAAAAAGGTTGACCATTTTAATTTTAAATTGCGAAATAATTTATAAGATGTTATAAACTTTTAGACAAAAAGAGAAAAATATGGGAAAAACAAAAACCAGGTCAGAGTAAAATTTTCGGAGATTTTAAAGAGAAATTCAACGAAGTTCGCATTCTCAGAACAATATATGAGTAAAGCATTTAAGTAAAATTGATTATAGATGCGCAGAAAAATATAGAATAACATATCTTTTTATTTTTTTTTATCAAATTTCAGAGAATTTAATTGTGGCTAAGTGTTAACCACATAATTTACAAAACATATAACAAAAGCAAAGATAAAGTCCTAACAGTAAAACAAAATAAAAACAATGTAACCTTTGGTGGAATAATCCATAAAGAAGTCCATTACTACATTTAAGTTTAAATCACTCAACGTGCTTGGTTTAAGTGAACATGCTGAAGCCAGTTCTGCATTCAAATAAACAAAAAACGCATTTGGAACATCTGTTCGAACATGGAATATCGATTTACATTTTTCAAGAAAGGCACGAATATCTTGAAAAAACCTATTATAAGAGCTAGCATCAACTGTGACGTTTTCTGTCTGATTGGTTTCATCAACAAGACGTGATATTTCTTTATAGGAATTTGTTGATGTTGACCGGGTAAATGATGTTTCAGATTTCTCAGAAGCATTTATTATAAGTTCTATCAGCAATAAAAAGTTGCCTGTACAGTCAGTTGGATTCGAGGAGATTTCCTTTACAATTTGAATTAGTTCCTTCAAATAAAATGATCCCCATAGTTTCTGCACCAATTTGAAGGAATGCTCATTAATAATAGCTTTTAAATTGAAAGCATTTATGCTGTTTAAGGACTGATATAACATTTCAACTTCTTCATCCCTTTCTGCTACTTGCAAAGCTCCCCCTAGATGGTTCAGCAAAACAACACCATCTCCACTAAAATAATGGTAAATAATACAGTATCCTAAGACACACTCCCAATAACATTAAAAAGAATTGTTTAAAACAAACGTTTTACAATTTCTTAGCTACAGTAAACCTTTTTCTGCCAGAAATGACTTTTAAAAGACAATGAAAACAACAGCAACCGTCAATACCCTCTCTTGTCTCTCCTTTGTAAGAATAGCTTAACGATCCTGTTTCTTAATTCGACTTACAACGATTGCAATGTCTTCTTCTTTAAAGGATCATGTTCAATAATATCAACTATAATAGTTTTCGCCCAATAATGAAACCTAAAATTACAATGTATATGTGATTTAGGGTCAAGAAAACAGGGTAAAAATGTTTTAGTTCTTATCGAACTGTTACAGAATAATAACTGCTTAAATTTACCAACACAGTATGTTTATAAGTCAATGTATTTACCGAAAGTTTTTAGTTGTCCAATACATTTCAACAAGCAGCTTCTGTGTTCTCTAAAGAAATTCAGACATCAACTGTTAGCCTAATTATTTCTCTTTTACTTCTTTCACTATCAAAATAGTGGTCATGAAAGAGAGAAGAGCCAGGTGCACGTTATATAATTTATTTTGGCTGTTAGAAAGAACGTTGTTCCAATTTCATGCGTAAATTAGTAATTACACATAATTAAGCAAGTTTTAGATATAAAATGGTAGCACTCAACACAAAAAATCAAGCAGATTAGAGCTAAAGATTTATCAGCACTTTTGATTTTAAATTTTGACTTACAATGTGTAAGCGTGGTTGGACGATTTAAGATATAAAAAAGGACATAATATTTCAATGTTTCCATGGTGAAAGTACAGTCAATTCAATATATTCTACCTCAGTATATTCTTCTTGCGAACGGTTTTTTTAAAACATAATTGACGCATTGTTTTAGGCATTCTGATTAACTTAGGGCTCTTAACGACGAGCCGATATGTAGCGGTATTGCCCATCGTCAAGAAAAATAGTAGCTTAAAATGTAAAAAAGCACGAAAAAACAAGTTTCAAGAAGAACTGGAAATGACTTTATATCTAACTCCTACAATGCATTTATCGATAAAACCATTTTCATAGGATAGAAACAACAACAATGTCAAGTTTAACTGTTAAAATAACCATTTTCACCAACATTCTGTCGGAATATTTCTTCAACAAGGCTAGTTATTCTTGGCCATCTAGTTGAAAAATTTATTATTATATTGAACAAAATTTTAGTTGCGCATTTAGTAAGTGTCGAACATCATAACGTTTTGTTTACAAGGATTTTTTTTTACTAGGAATTTCGAATTCTTATAATGTTTAGTAGTGCTGTGAATCACATTATAAGAACACTAAACCGAAATTCTCATTTTTTATTTTTATTTAACTTAGACGGTTAACAATACAATAATAACTGATTACCCCTGGCTGTACCAAAAATATCACCCTCAGTCATTGTACTGTCCTCGCAAGCTCAGTCGGCACTTAGATCTTGGGCGATATTTTGCGGTACAGCTTGGGGTACTCGGTTGTTATTGTATTAAGGTTTTCTGAGTAGGCTGAGAAAGCTTTTTTGTGCTACAGCACCCTATAAAAAAGACGTTTTTCAACTGAAAAGACATCCTGTATAGATAATTTACAAATAAATAAATAACCCTTTACAAAAATTTTGTCAAAACGGTTGTTTTTGGGCCATTCCTGACAATTGTAGAAGATATACTTTGGTAGAAGCCAATGCCAAGTAAAGTGTATAAAGAAAATCATTAGTTTTCATTTCCAGAATGGCTGCAACACAGGCTCACACTAAGGTTAGACAAGGCGTAATAAATGAATTAGTACCTAGTTTTTAGTTCTAACAAAATAATTTTATTTCAGCATGAAATTTGACAATTCAACTTTAAGAGAGAATTGCTGAAATAAAATGAAGCATTTCTATTTCAAATATTTTAGTTTTTTGTAAATACTAGTTAATAATATGTTTAAAAAAATTAAAAAAAAATTAAAGCTAGGTGAAATAAATGATCTACAGCATTATGCATTGGTAATTACCTGTGCTAAGAAGCTTGAGACATTCGGTGTAGACAGAATGTCAAGGAAAAATTTCAACAGCCATTGGAGGATTCTTGGTTTACTTAAAATGTACGGAGTAATGTTTTCCATTGACACAACAATTGTGCTAAGCTAAACAACAACAACAAAAAAGCATTACTAGTTTACATTGATGTGCAAAGCTTGACACGCTGATTAAACTGTATACAGTTATGTACTTTTGACAAACAGCTGAGGAGATATTGGGGTTTAAAGTTTTGATCATGTCATCAATCCATCTGTTCTGAAACAGGTGGGTTGACCCAGATTTAAGAAAATGTGTCCAATTTTGGTCCCAGATGGTGCCTAGTTTGATGTGTTTTGTTTAATCACATCCCCACGCTTTAAATATCATCATCATCATCATCATTATCGGCTTAACATCCGTTTTCCATGCTAGCATGGGTTGGATCTCTTCCAATCTGATCTAGACTGTGTTAGATCTAAACTCAACTTCCTCTGTATCAAGTCTGTCCTTATAACCTCCTGCCAAGTCTTTCTCGGTCTGCCTCTGGGCTTTGCATCTTTAATTCTACGGAGACTTAGGCTGCTTCTTAGGTCATCTGAACTCTTTCTGTCTCTCAGACTGGCATTACATATCCAACTAACCATTCTCATATCATTCCTTTCTAAACGGTCAAGATCTTCCTGCTTCACTGCCCATGTCTCACTACCGTACAACATAACACTTCTTACACAGGCCTCATACAAACTACCTTTTACCTCAATTGACAGGACTCTGCTATTCAACAAAGGAAGTAACTCTCTGAACTTTTTCCAAGCAGAACCTATCCTGCAAGTAACACTTCTTCCAACACCCCCTTCACTGCCCAACTATCTCTAACGAGCCAATGTTGTACATCATTAAAGCTGGAAATACTTCATTCTCTATAATCTCACCTTTGCAACGCTTGCATACAAACTGAATGTCAGCTCTTAACCTTCCACTAATACTACTGCACTTCTTATGTACCCAATGCTTGCAAGTCTGAAAAAAAATTGAGTTACTACCAACCCCTTTCCTGCAAACTCCACAAGGCCACTTTCCAACTACAAGGTCACACTTGGCTGCAATGCTACTAATCATGACTTTAGACTTTGCTGTGTTTACCTTTAGCCCTTTCTCTTCTAGTCCTTTCTTCCACTTCTCAAACTTTTCAAGTAATTCTTCCATCGACTCTGCTATGAGAACCAAATCATCTGCATACAATAACTCCCATGGACAACCTGTTCTGAACTCCATCGACAGCGCTTCTAAGACTAGAATAAACAACAAAGGACTAAGTACAGAACCCTGATGTACACCAACATTTACACTAAATTCATCACTAAGTGAATCGTTAATCCTGACACGACTTCTAGCATTGCTGTACATAGACTGTACCATCGTAACTAGCCACTCATCCACACCTAATTTTCTCATAGCCCACCAAATAACTTTACGTGGCACTCTATCAAAAGCTTTCTCTAAATCTACAAAGGCAAAATAGAGATTCTTTCTCTTTCCTAAATACTTTTCCTGAAGCTGTCGAGTAAAAATATTGCATCTGTAGTGCCACACCCTGGAACAAAACTAAATTGCATCTTATCTATATCAATTCTTTCTCTAAGTAACTTATCAATCATTCTTTCAATAATTTTCATTACTTGATCAACCAACTTCAAACTTCTATAGTTACTCCTTTCTAATGCATCACCCTTGCCCTTGAAACAATTCACTATTACACTCGACTGTCACTCACTCGGAATAGCACCATCCTTTATAATCTGGTTAGCAAGACTTGTAATAAGCTCAACTCCAATATATCCAGATGCTTTTACCATCTCTGCAACAATACCTGATACTCCTGCAGCCTTGCCAATCTTCAATTTCCTAATAGCCTCCACTACCCATTCTGTCTTGATCTGCATAGCTGGCCCTTTTACAACAGCATCATCAGACAAATTATCCTCGTCCCAATCAAACTCAGTGTTAAGCAATCTCTGATAATGACTCTTCCAAGCTCTGTGCTAGCCAAAACACCTTCATCATTACGTATACACTTCTCACCTACAACATCTTGATTAGTCTTTCTTTATTTGCTTTGCTATCTTGAATACCTGATTGCGCTGGTCTTCCTTTCTTAACACATCTGCAAATCTGTTTCTCTCTGCTTCTGATTTTGCCTTATACACTGCTGTACGAGCACGACGCTTAGCTTCTAAGTAAATATTTTTACTACCACCTGACTTCCACTCTTTCTAAAGTTTCCTCTTTTTCTTTATACACTGGTCAACCTCATCATTCCACCACCAGTTCTGTCTATGTCTAGCTGGTCCTTTTGTCCACCCACAGGTATCATCAGAAGCTTCTAGAAGACAATTCTTCAAAGTAGTCCAAGTACTTTCAACATTGACACTATCACATTGACCATTGTGGGCTAACTGCTGAACTTTTGCACTAAATTGTCTTGCTACAATCTCTTCCTTCAGCTTCCAGACTTTTCGACGGGGCCTGTACTTTCCCTTGGCTTCTTTAACACTCTTCAAGATAATATCACAAACCAACAACCTATGCTGGGAAACACACTCTTCCCCGATATAACTTTCACGTCCTTCACCACTTTCTTGTCTGACTTTCTAACCAGGAAGTAATCTATCTGTGTCTTACAACCACCTGACTCATATGTTGTCAGCCTACTCTGTGTCTTACTGAATGATGTGTTGCAATGATGTGTTGCTCCCAAATCCATAGCCTCCATGCACACCTCTATAACCTTCAGATGACTTTCCAACATGACCATTAAAGTCGCCGCCCACCATGACAAGTTCAGTGTCTCCAAACTTTGATGTGACTGCTATTAACTCATCATAAAACTTATCTTCATCTTCCTCACTGAGTCCACACTGTGGAGCATAAACTGACAGAAAAGTGACAATCCTATCTATCAAAAACTTTATCACTATAATACGACTATTAACACCTCACTCCACCTGACTTACTGAATATGTTAATGCTTTTTAATAAATGTATAACCAATTAATATTTCCTGTCTATCTATATCCAACAGGGCCCCTTGTGTAAAGCCTCTTGTAATTCAATAGATATAACCTTCACAATTTTCCTCTGCAAATGTTTGTGTATAAGGGGAGTGTTGTGTATGCATCTCCTCTTTAAACAATCTATATGCACATTCTTTTCATTAAGAAACAAGATTTTCATCTATTCACTAGTTCATGATTATCAGTAAATGCATTTGCTGGACTTGGTTGTAAAATCTTTAGATTGTAAACTACAAATATATAACACAAACCTTGTAGCAGTATTTTCTGCTTTGATATTTCTCTTAAAGCATAGTTTAAACCATCTTTTTTTTAATCAAATTAGAATTTATTCAGTAGAGTAAAAACTATGAATCTTTTTGCATAGTGCGTCACACACTATGTCACACAAATGCCCATGTACCATTATTTCCTTGTAATTTTCAGGTTTTCACTGGTAACAGGTTTTACTGACATATCTCATCTTCTAAGAGATCCCATCTTAATAAAAGTGTGAGATAAAGTTTTTTTTTTGCAGTAGATCATAAAATACCACATAGAGGCTCACAAAATATATGTTCAGCTTTTTTTGCTTCATTGTTTTTTATTTATATTGTATAAGTTTCTAGTTAAAACAAGATTGTTGTTAGAGAAGTTATTGCAATTTTATTTTTTCTCTTCTATAAAAAAAAGTGGAACCATTAAAATTCACATAAAACCATGGAAATAACATCACATGAAAGGGGTATAATTATGGACACGACCATCTTAAGTTCGCTACATATCTTGTTCTTTATTTTTGACTGTTTGATTTTATCCAGCTGACATTTACCTTAAGTGATTATTAAGACCTGTAAACAACAAAATCACATAACTAAAGTTATTTGGCCTATGTGTTTTGTTAAGTTCCATCAAGCTTATATATTTCAGCGTATTGTATCAATGTAAGTTATACAAATGCAAAAAATGGTCAAAAATAGACGAAACTATAGAAGTTATTATCCTGATGTACAGTTATTTGTTTTTCAGTCTTGGGAAATTTAATAATACAAATTAAAAACAGCAGAAATACCTTAGAGGTGATTTTTTGATTTTTTGTGATTGTCTCACAGCCAAGTAAAGTTAATTCAAGGGGGTTTAGCTTGAACCAATCCCTGAAATAAAATGACAGATAATACACTAAGGAATACAACTTTAACCCCACTGGCACGAAATGTGGGAAGACAGTAAAGTGCTTACAGTCTCTCCAATAAGTCTAGCTTTAGTTATTATGTGTAATTTTATTCTCAAATTTTGTGATTTTCTTTTATTGATTCAACTTTTATTGGGGCTTGCGGTGCAAAATTTGATACTTTGTGGGGGGGGGGGGGGGGGGGTATTCCACATTTTAGACAAAGGTAATTTTAAGAAGTGCTGATATTCATGTAAGTGTGTTGGGAGATCTTGTATAAGTTATTTTCCTTTCGATCTGACCCATGTTTTTTCCCTAGTACCCAATATACATGTAGCATTTTTTTTTATATAACCAATACAGCATTTTACAAAACTCCTACATGGATTTCAGCTACCTAGGTCCTGTTAAATACAATATTTTAAACATTTACAAATTTTAATAGCATATGCTTTAATGTTATTATTCCTGGAAAAACGACAGTTAAAATAAGAAACTTTCACGCAGACACTGTTAAAACTGCTGCAATCAATTGGCCTTCACATCATTAGTAATGCTTAAGAAAATAAAGTATATTTTTGAAAGTGAAAAATCCTTCATCAAATTATTTTTTCCTGGAATCAGTTTTTTAAAACAGTATGTTTTAAAAAACTGACCAGCATGCCAACTTTCATCAACTGAGCATTGTTAGTTTGGTTTTTATAATCTGCAGGCACTTTACACCCCTGATATCTTTAACAGGACCAAAACAGCCAGTTTAATAGGGTTAAGATAGACAAACAAGATACTTCATGTTTTTATGGCCAACTGCACATATTTGTAGAAATATTTTTTCTTAAAATCATAAAAATAGAATCTATACAAAACATAAAAATTCACCTGTTTTGACTTGCAGTATATTGTTTTTTGTGACGCAGTTGTTCAAGAGACCATAAAAAATCAAGCCAAGTTAATGGCACATCTACCTAGAGATAAGAGTTTTTTTAAAAGCAAAAACAAAAACAAAAACAGAAACAAAACAATAATTATATTGTAGTTAGAAAACATTTTTAAGACTTCATTAGAAGACGTCTGTCCCTGATATATATAGACACTGAAATGTCCGTCAACATTGACATAGTACTCACTTTTGACATGTTCTCCATTTTTCAACATTCATTCAGTGAACTATGTATTTAAATTATTCTAAAGAAAAATTCTTAAATCCAATTAGTAATAACTACCACAAAATACAATAATATTGTAAACAGTCATTTGTACATGTACCTTTTTTGCAGACATGCAAAAAATGTATAAAATTGGAATGACTAGCTATAATATCCAAGACATTTCCATAAGTTTCATCGTCATTACGACACACAAGTCAGTTATAACTTTGTATAAAAACTTCTACCAATGGTCAAGACTAATTTTATTTTTAAAAGCAATACGAATTAAAGTGGAAAGACCAGAACTATACCAATATTACCTTTTGTTTTGGGAGTAACTAAGGTTGGCAGGGGGAAATCAACATACCCAAAAAATTTAAAATGTCTCACATGATGTGATAAACTGCTTTCCTGTCATAGATGTTGTGTAAATGTACAGGCTGGCATTGGATCATTGTAAGAAAACATTGGAAGAAGAAATTGCAAAATATATTACAACAGGTTTTCCAACATAGTATTCATGTTTCTCACGTTGTTTAAATCCTAAATAAGGTGGTGAAGAGGTATTGCTGCAGGCATTTGGAATGGACACATTGCAAACCAAGAAAATTTAGGAGTATGGTAAAGTTATTTTAAACTATTTTAAATCATGCACCACATAAGTAATTAGCAACTAAAACAAGGCACAAACACAACGCATAAAGAAGATCGAAAGAATTAGAAAAAAAATATATTTCTTAGAAACAAAACATGTACATTTCTGTGCGACAATCAAAAGCAAAACAAATTATTCTAAATTCATTTTAATCACAAAACCAAATTTATGCAGACTTTAGTTAAGAAGAAACTGCTTAATTCAATTCCATCTTAAGGAAATAACTTTAAAAGACAGAATAACCCTGTACACCGAAGTTCAAATAATGCATGGAAACAATAAAATATAATCCTGAAATTTTTTTTCAGAAATGCAGAATAAATTTATTTAGTAATTAAATTAAAAATATATAAGAAATGCTAGAAAAACAGATTAGTATGACATAAGACATAAAAGTGAGACCTTTTACAAGTCCAGAACAACATACATTGACAAAATGGATAACAGTTAGACCTTTCAGATAGTGTTAAAAAGTCCAAAATAAGATACTATATTGAGACAAATAAAAAGCTTAGTTCTATTGGTGTTTAGTCTTGTGTTGGAACAGAAATAGTTTGGCCTTTTGGATCATCAAATCTATCTTGGGTTTGAATTGCCATCATCATCATTGATCCGATCATTAATCCGATCAACAGAACAGCCACAACAACTATTCCTGTCAGAATTTCTAAACTGAAGAATCCAACGCAATGATAACAATTTCCAAAAGCATCATTTTTGATGTGTGGCTGCAACTAAAAATATTAGTCATTGAAATCAATATTCAACCTCAAAGTACACAGCATCCATATTTAGTTTCTTGGTCAGCAGAAAAAATCAACATTGGCTTTTTAAGCCATAGTTGTAGTGGAACTGGCTCTGTTAATCTTTAAAAGGTCAGGTTGATTAAAAATGTTAAAAATGTTGAAATGAGCTAAGATAGTATTAAAGCTCTTAGCATAAATTTGTTACTTACCTGTAATCCACCAAGGGACAGTGTATATTCAGTTTGATTACCATCAATAAAAAACATATCATGACAACCATATGACATGCCAATGGGTGCTCGTATAGAACTGTATGTTGCAGACTCAAAATCTGAAACATTTGTATATTGGCCACATGGGTAGTTTTGTGCTGGGAAATCTTTACCATTGATAGCCCCATTGACCGTGATAACATCACAATACCATTCATTAGTAACATTGTCGGTCTTCATTTCAATACTAAAAGAAATTTAATTTGCTCAACATCTAGCATCCATAGCAAATAAAAAATACTGGTTTATAGGAATATACTGGCAATATAATACACCTTGACAACATCAAAAAATCAAAAAAATTACGTCCTTAAAAAATTCCACATAAACTAAATGTAGATACGTTTTAGAAAGAAACATTGTACATTTTGTCAGAATTATTTAAATCTACCAATTTCTTATTATCTTCTTGCATTAATGCTATTTATTTCTTTCTTTATGATTTGTTTCCTATACAATGGTTTTGCACAATTTTATTTAGTCGATAAGGTCCGTGGAAAAATCCACTCAGGCAAAAGGAAGATGGACAAATAGGTTGTTTTACATTTTTTGCTGACGTCAGCAGTGCAAATACAAAATAAATAAATTGAGAAACTTGTTTTCATGTTTCCTCCATTGTGTAGACCTTACACTGCTGATCAAGAAAATGTATATGATCGTGTGGTTTTAATGAGCTGTTAATGAAATATAAGGGTTTAAAAATTGCGCTGACGTCAGCAATGACCCGTCATAATCATTTTTTTTTTTAGAAATTTGTATACCTGTCGTCATCGTATAGATCTTGAAACGCTGATCAAGAAATTTTATAGGATCTATACTTTTGACAAACAGTTGCATAGATATTAGAGTTTGAAGGTTTTTTGATGACGTCATCAACCCGTCCATTCCGAAACGGATTTGGGGACCTAGGTTGGGAAACTTACCCAAATTGGTCCCAGGTGGTCCCTAGTTACCCACGCGGTGAAAAATCATTGACGTCACCACCTCGTTTCCAACTTATTTGGCCTCAAAGTTTTAAGTGCACTGTAATGGCTTCACTAATCTTAATTAACTAATTAATTAATTAAATAATGTTAAAAATTTGTTCTATAACTAAAGTAATTAAACTTTAAGCAGATCGTGGTATTTTGAGGGAAAGCAAAAAATTATTGTTGCCACTTTTTTTCTTTAATGACATACTTGTGTGTTAAGTTTGATGCCGTTTAGAAAAGAAATAAAAAGTTGTGCTTGGAGGAGGGAAGGGGGATCTCTTCCCCCCTTAGAAAAGTTCAAGTAAAGCCCAGTAACTGTAAGGTTAAGAAAACAACGTAACCTTACTGTCATCTGAAGCCAAGTAGCTGCACAAACTATTTAATATCTGTGTTCCGTTTGGTAGTATTTTTTTTTTAATTTTTTAACAAACATTCTGAAATTTAAAAATAACTTCAAATGAATAATGTTGACAATATGTTGTCTGATTTGTTTTCTGTGCTTACTTGGCATTTACCATTTCGCACCAGTAAATGACCAGTAATAAAGCAGTTATTAACAAAGAGGGGGGGGGGGGGGGTGTCAGGAGTTGGTGGACTGGCTAAGATGTACAGGTTGACTTTTAATAGACTTTCATTAGTTAATTTTTTTAAAAGAGAAGCAAAATTACTATTAACCACAGGTGCGTGAAGTATGATTGCCAGAATCGTCTTTTGGAAAAAAATAAAATCAATAAAAGATTATAAGTAATGATTTTATGAATTATCATTAGTGTTGTATATCATTTAACTTATATCTAAATATTGTTTCTTTCACAACTAGTTACAGATTTCAAGTTATGACTTCACTTATGCTTGTTCATATATGAGTCTAAACTCCCAGTCATAAATATTTTTCCAGATCAAAACAGCAGGAATTTCGGTATATCACTGTATGAGGGACCAAAATAGGATTTGCAATAGGAAAAAATTTATAAAAAATGAGTTAAAAAGTTGCTACAGTTAGGATCATTAATCTACGAGTGATTGCAGACAGAAAAACACTTATTCTATTTTTCATAGATTAGAAGACAACATTTAGAAAAAAACAAGTTTACTGTAAACTTACAGCATTTCAAACTTTGTAATATTTCCAGAAGAATGTGTCGCATTTACACTGATGCTGAAATAGAAAAAAAAGTCATTATGATGGCCTCTATGCAATCAAGAAAATTAAACTAAGAATTTTTAAGATAAACTATTTGTGTTGTGGAGTCACACAAGTAATTTGTGTTCAAGCATGACAAATAGTGAAATATCAGTTATACATTCCGTTATCATACCATAAACATTTTTAATTCATGAAGAGAGGAAAGAGACATAAAATTTTAAAAAAATCTTACCTGCATGCACCTTCACTACATACAGAGCTTTTACTTTTTTTGGCAGTTGCATTTAACAGCTCAGTTTGGTTATTTATGTCACCAAACTTAAGGCTCTTGAGATAAAGAAAAACAATGCCTGAATTGTTAAAAAGACGACCAGATGAAGGTTCTGCACTTGTCTTATCTTCCAAAAGTTGACGCATTGCATGATTTCTTCCCTTGAGCTGCTCATTCACTAACAGATTTGCAATGTTCTACATAAAGAAGACAGAATTAAAATGCAACTATAAAATTATATCCCATCAATCTAAGCAATTAATATAAGAAGTAAGACATGTATAATAGAGGTGGAATTTTATTAATAAAAATTAACCCTGAAATATACACACGTTTAGCATGGCAGTTTCTGGCATAGTGGTGCAAAACTTAGCATGTCTTGCATATCTTTTTAGTTTTAACGTTACTTTTAACGTGTCTGCATTTAGAACTTTTGCTATTCAGTAAATTTTGTGGACCACAAGACTGAAAAAATGTTGCTTTGATTTAAAGTTTTGCAACTTTTATGTACATCATAGCCATAGATGTTAACAAGCCTCTTACCTCAGATGGCTGTTCTGCTGTATACACTACACCAAAGTTATCCACTTTTGATTTCACTTGGTTTAATATTTGTGCCATTAAGGCATCGTTTCGTTCAAAAATCTGTTTTTTTCCTTCCACAGTACTGCCTGCTACAGGTTCCAGATGAAATAAGACGCAATTAGCATCTGTTGGAAGATCGTTCAATGACCATCTTTCTAAATCATTACTGTAGACTTCAATAAGTTTAGCGTTGTTTTTCACAAGTTGTAAAATGCTTTGCTCCTTTTGAGAAACTGATGGGAAAACTGAGGATTTTGTGGATTGAATGTTCTTTTGAAGATGCTTAAACGATGATGAGTATTTGGTGAAATCATCTACACTTAGCTAAAAACAGTAAAGAAAAAAACATTCTAGTTTTGCATGATTATAATAAATAATGAGGCTATATATGACAGTTTCAAATATTGACCACTTTCCTTGCATAAAATAAATAATTTTTATTTTGTGTTTCTTGTTGTTACAGGTCACAGAAAACCCGTAACAAAAAAATTGATTATGTTCGAGTATAATATTAAAAAAACAGACACTCATAGATTTGTTTTAGGCATGTGATTTATCACAAATTTTAGATTTTAGAAGAATTTAGGTTTATCACAAATTTTAGATTTTAGAAGAATTTAGGAAGTTGGGGTAGGAAGATTTAGGAAAATACACTGTGAACTGTAAGGAACTATTTCATAATTTTGAGAGGAATTGAACATTGAAATCCAAAATGTGATACTAATATGAAAAGAAAAAAATATATCAGGAAAACAATTTCAGGCAACTTTAGTGTGACCACCCTGTTAAGAAGACATGGTATCCCCTTATATTTCACCTAAATAGATTGTGTTTTTTTAAGCCATGTGCTTTTTAATTTTACTTCAGTCTGCAAAAATGGCTATATTAAAGCACCACTCAATGGTATTTTTATGTTTTTTCAACAAACATTTCATATGTCGTTTTATGATGATTTTGAGAAAAAGTATAAGCTATATTTAGGCTTTGTGGAGGGTTTTATATAAAATTATATGACAAAATTTAATCTTTATAAAATTGCTTTACAGATATTAAAAAAAATATATGCAGCACTTTTTAATTGAAAGCTTTATGAAGGTTTCCTAGTAAATATAACTAAAGGTGGCATTCAGAGAGAAAATTACCAATTATATAACAAACAAATCAATAATTACAACAAATTAACAAGTATGAGGTTAAAAGTTATTCCTGTTTAGATTCTAAGAAAAATGTTTTGCATGCGTGGTCATTATAGACAGAGTATAGCTTTTCTGGTAATAAGCTACTGAGAACACTGGGTTGCAACCTGGATAGCTTCACCTTCAGTACTCTACATTATTACTCCAACAAACAATTCCTACCTCGTCTTGCAAAAAGGTAAACAATATATGTCCATCTTCAGTATAAGGTTGAAGGTTGCTTTGAAATACTTTGCTTGCTTCCACACTATGCCCAGACAGCACTTTTTCAGGGGAAGAAACTGACCTAAATGAATGTCACATTATATATTATGACATCCACAACGAGGGAATTCTGCAATAACGTTACAGCAACCATCATACTTTGCACTGACAGCAGCAGAAATAAATGTTGTTGTTCATTTTTTCTAGTTTTTCCAAATAAGTTGTTACAAAAGTCAATCAAATAATATCTTTTGTCACAGTAATGTTAAGGGAAAATCTACAAATTCTGTCACATTATTTAAGCAAATTAGCAGGAAGTACATCATCTCCTGAAATGAATTTCAGCATAATTATTTCAGTCAATTTTAATTTATCTCATTTAATTTTTAATACAAAAATTTTGTTTGAAATAAGAAAAAAATATATCACAGGCCATTTCGTAAGATTTTAGGCAGGTGTGCGGTAGATCACACGCCTCATACATTCTGCGCGTGCGCATCGCACGCTATCAAAAAAAAATTTTTTACAAAAACATTTCCTTTACCCCTGTACACCGCACATGGCTGCTGTTTTAGCGTAAGTATCAAACAAAGTGCAAGTTCCAACAATGTACGGCAAGGAATTTCAACCCATATATGAAGAAGTCGTAAGCAGACTCGTTAATTAAACTTTGTTATTACTTGTGGGGAAACAGATATTTAAATTAAATTAAATTATGGAAAGTCGAACGGCCGCTAATAATAATATTTAATAAACCTTATGTTCGATGAATCTGAAAAATTATTATCTAAAAGAATATTTCGTTATTAAAGAAGTTTTTTTTTCTTATTGTTATATTATCTTTTAGTTATTTCAACTTAAATAATTCTGAATTTCTTTTGAATTCTCTGAAAGGCGACCTTACAAAGATTAAAATATTGTTGCAATTTTTAAAAAATCAATTAAAATATTAGAAAAAATAAAAATAAATCAAAACAACCTTTTACTGTTAAAATCTCTCGCCTGGTATTTTGTTACCACATTTGTACCGTTTATAACACTAGCGCAGCTGTCTTCGCATTTCCTTTTAATCGAGAAGTAATTTCCATTTTATACCTCGCACAAACTTTAAACCAAACATAGTTCACCAATACCTTTCCATCTTTTTCCTCTGTCTTCCAACCAAGAATATCTGATTTACCCCAACTTTCAAAAGTTTTTAATCCAACTTTATTTCCTTTCGTTCTTTTTTCAGACATTTTTAAAAAAATTTATAGCGCTGATATAATCTCCACATTAACCCAAACTGAACAAACAAAATAAAATATCGACGATCCCATCATTAACTCAATGTTTTCATTGGTTCGCAACATTTTAAAGGAAAAAGAAACAAATTCTTTAAAAGATAGCGGCCACACACTAGGTCGTTAGCGACCTATATCTGTTCTGCATAATACCCCTTGGTCGGCAAATGGTAGCAATTAAATTCACATTATCAACATTTGGTAAAGACTGTTCACGTGCGATCTACTGTGAGTTCAGTAAAAGAATGATCGTTTATTTTTAGAGTTCAGTAAAATAATGATCGTTTATTTTTAAGGTTTATTTAATAAATTTTCTTTGTTATAAATGCAATAATTTTCATTACAGCAACGTTTTGCGCGTGCGATGAATCGCACTCCTAAACAAATCTGCACGTGTGTGGGGGCGTGCGCGTGCGATCGCACACCTATCACGAAATGGCCTGATATCAAATTGTGAAATGAATTAAGATGAAATTAACTTTGTGACTAAAAATTCTGTTCATAATCAAAATACAGTTTTATTTTAAGATTTATAATTTCCCATTTTGATAATTTAATAACATAGTACAACAATGTTCAACATGGAGGCATGTGCCATTTTTTTAGAACAAAGCATTATGACTCCAATATCCCAGCTTCACACATTCGCTTTTTATGATATTTTCAAAAAAATTCGACAATTTCAAGTTTTATACAGTATGTTTTCATCATTTCAAGATGAAATAAAGTGATTTCTAACCTTAATATATTCATGTGTTAAAACTCATTTTTGACACTTCATATTTAAAGCAAAATGTTAAAATGTTTGGTTGCTTGCTTGGCATGATTTAGTACCAGTGACACATATTTCAACAGCAAATTGGCTAATCAATGTTGTTCAAATATGACAAAACAATAACAAAAAGTATATGAAATTAAGCTCAGGTGGTAAAGCGTTCAATTAATGTAGGGGGTGGGTAACTCAGTCAGTAGGGTGCCATGACTGATTACTACAACTTATCACGTAACTAGTTATGCGGTCTATATATTTACCTAGTTTTTGAAAGTTTGGCCTAGAATTTGAAAATCTCTAATAAGATTTTATACAACATAATTAAATCTTTAATTCTTTATGTGAATATCTTGAGAATGAAACAAGTTTTTTAAAAAACCTAAAAAGACTTGTTAACCAACTTTTCAAGCTCTATAGTATAAGTGCAACATCAATTATACCTAGGGTTTCCTTTAAGCAAAACAATAAGTAGCGGTTCGGGACAAGGTGACTCAGAATGGCCTATTTTGGCTAGATTGTTGTTTTCTCTGTTTACCCCAGGGTCTATATTTGTGCTGTACATGTAGTGATAAAAGGCAATAATGGTAGTTATCAAAACTAGATGATATTTGTTTATCTGTAAGAAGTTTTGAAGGTGAATATAAACACTAGACTTTGGTGGGCAAACTCACTCTTCTAGTTGAGCAGAAATTTCAAAGAATTTCTGGTAGCTAGCACAAATGGGAGCTTTAGCTAAATAATCTAGAACCACCTTAGTGGTCCCTTTTTAAAACAATTGACAGGGTATATCCATTGAAATTAGTTAGGCTAACCACATAAAATTTAAATTACTCCTTATTCACAGGATTAAAAATGTGAAGTGTCCCCATCAGAGTTGTTGTGGGTGCAGCTAGCAATAACCCTAAATATAAAAATATAATCATGATAAATTATATATACCTATCTCCATAACTCCAAGACACCAGTGGAACTGGAAATGCAAAGGAAGAAGAAAAATACATGATCGCAATAATTAACATGTCTATTTTTATTTTGCAGCTGAAGGACGCCATCTTGAATTAACTCATCTGATCAAAAACTTGCAATAACTTCATTTAGTTTTAATATAAGGTATCAATATATACACTTCTATTACGGAGTTTTTTTATACCGCGCAGGTCTGGGCACTAACGAAATGCTGAGATTTGGGTTCATCTTCTCGACCCCAGAGATTTTGAGATAACCCACGAGGTTTTAATCTCAAAGACTTCTGGGGACGAGAATAAGTCCATCGTCTTCTCCTTGGCATCTTGTACCTTTTTGATATTGCACGAAAAGGGTATTTTTTACGTCTTTGTAACGCCGTCCTGCTTCCATCCCAAGGTTGTGTCTTGTGATAACAGCCACAATTTTATCCTTGTATATAAGTGTTTGTAGTATTTTATCAGTTTTTTAACTGGGCTTCTGTAATCATTGGGGTGAAACTAAACTTAGGAACTAGGAGTGGGGGCTTGTATTCAGACGGGGCTATTTTGGGGGTTTTATGGTTTTTGATTTTATTTTTAAGTATTTTGATGGCGCCAGCAATGTCCATTAAAGAAATCTTTTCAAAAAACTTTTACTGCGTAGATTTCCACGAGCGAAATAAACTGGTTATACGGTTATAACATTCTTCACTGCAATATCTTACTGTTTTTACCCTATGCCGGCAAATGGTTTTTACAGCAACAGCAGTAACAAGCACCGTGAATTTATAGCTGCAACTAGGCATTTCATAAAACTCCGCCTTTATTAGGATTGGTCCTTATGAGGGCGGGGTTTTCGCATAAGCAAACAGTCCAAACTTTAAAATTTGCAAAATGACTCATATATCCTTCGGATTTAATTTACTGCCTCCATCTCCATAGCATTTCGTGAATGTATGGAGCCTAAGTTTTGAAATACTTGGCATAACCGAAAGAAATTTATCCAATTTCGATCTTGTTAGGCAACTTGTAACTTTTTTTTTGTCTCTGTTTATGGTTATTGTTATAAAAAACTGAATGCTCGTGTTTAGTTAACATAAATATACATTTGTAATCAGCATAATTAAATTTCCGACAAAGTTATTTATTATTTGTTCTTTTTGCGAAATTTAATATATTTTTTTCTCACCAAATTAATTTCTAATTTTGTCAAAATTTCTAGAACATGTTTATCCAATACAAGATATTATGACTACATGAAGTATTTAGGTCACCAATCTAAAAACAACAACAACAAGAAGCCCTGGGGGCTCTAAGAATTTCCGCTTGCGACTAAAATATTTGATGACAACCTGCTAATTCGTTATGTTATCGTGCCAAACATTCGAAGAGGTTTGGTGCATGAAGCTCTGAAGATAAAGCACACAAGTGACATTATATCTTACAACAAACGCAAACAAAACGAAACGTGTCATAATAAACTCACATTATAAAAGAAATTGCTAACAAAAAATACAGCCTATCATTCATGGTTAAAAGTCTTGCGATTGAAACGTTTATGGTCTTAAACGGCATTTAGTTGACAAAAAATCAAAATTTTGATGCCACCATCATGTTCAGCATACTTTTCTTGTTAACTTTGCCAATTTTTGTTGAAAATGAAGTAGTTTTGATTTTTAGACCAATTTTGGCCTAAAATGACATTTAAGGTGGCCAAAAACCAAAACTTTAATGTCACCATCATGTTCAGCATACATTTTTTGTTAACTTTGCCAATTTTTGTTTAAAATGAAGTAGTTTTGATTTTTAGACCAATTTTGGCCTAAAATGACATTTAGGGTGGCCAAAAACCAAAATTTTAATGTCACCATCATGTTCAGCATACTTTCTTTGTTGACTGTGCCAAATTTTGTCGAAAATAAAGTAGTTTTAATTTTTGGACCAACTTTGGCCTAAAATGACTTTAGGTAACAAAAAATCAGAGAAACGTGAAATCCCAGGGTCTATTTTTTCTCAAAAAATGCTCCAAAAGAAAAAAACACGGTTTTAAAGAATTTCCTACGCCTTCGGGCACGGAAATTCAATAAAAAAGGACCTGAAGTTTTGAAGTAAACAAATGAAATTGGAATCCATGCAATAAAAATATTTTATTCCTTGAAAATACACCTTTCTTATTTTCGAAGCTTAAAGCTAATATTTAAGCCGCTTTTATTTAAAAACAAGAACTCGCCCGACTTAAGAGAATAGAGGAAGGGGTGTTATATTAAACATGAGGTTTTAAATTTTTTTAAATCATTAATCATATTGAACATTAGGTGGTTATAAATTTTTTCGGATCACTTTATTTAGATTAATTTTCTGATTCTTCACTTCAGTAAATTGCTGACAATTTTGGAGTTTACAAGTTTCCAATTATATACTAATAATTATATACTTGTTACTCAATTAAAAGGTTGAGATTTAGCTAAAAAATATAAACACTTTAAAACAAGATTTTGTTTTATATTAATTACCGCTTTCTGGATTTATTAGGAGACTTAACAAAATCAAAAGCAAAATTTAAATTTAAAAGAAGTTAAATTTCTAAACTAGGTAATTTTTCTCCCACAATAATATTAAAAAAATCAAAAAAAGAAAAGAACTCTGTCTTTATGTTCCACAACTAAAATTGAGACTTCATTAAAATTCCATCATTTTTCTAAACAGTCCACTTCACAGAGGCACGATGATATCGCCCTCCAGAAATAATTTCACTTCATAGTGGTAAGGATAGTGTTAGTTTTTTAGGTCTTGGAATAATGCTGATGTGACTACTAAAAATTTTTTAATAATTTTTTTTGTTTGTTTGTTTGTTTTATGAAAGTATTAAAATTACTTATATGAATGTCAACAAGGGAGTGCCACCAAATGCGCTATGAAATCGACAAAGAACACAAAATAGTAACTTATAAAACTTTTTAAAAAGTTCGGACCAAAATATGGTCAAAACTAAACTATGAGCAACATTAACAAAACAAAGTTTGAGTTCATTTAAAACTTGATTTTATAAGAACACTAAAAAACAACTATTTCTTGTTGAAGATGAACGCAGATTTTGATAAAAAGAAGTAACATAATTAGGAAAGATTTAGTCACCTAAAGGATAGTTTTAGGAAAATAAAGAACAACTAAAGTTGATGAGTAAACAAGCACTAATTTTTATGTACACGCGGTTTAGAATAAGATAGCACGCTTTAAGAAGGTAAATAAAATACATTTAAAGTGGCACAAAGTATTTATTAATTTAAATAAAAAAATATTCCCATTAAAATCAAGCAAATAAATAAACAGATAAATAAAATATTTACACAAGATATTTATTTACAGTTTAAAAATAATTCATCATCATTTCCTTCGACTTTTTTTTGACTTTTCCCACCTGATTGTCTCCACTTCTAGAGAAGCCATTTCTGATATTCTCTGCATGAAACTTGAGTCTGCATTGTAAAGTGGGTCGGGATACTGATTAGCTAAAAAATAAAATATTGAAAATAAAATTTTCGCTTTTTTCTATTTTTTAAATGCGGCTAGCCTATACAAAATAGTGGCAATAATATTCTATAAATAACAAAGCGGAGATCGATCAGTCTTAAACTTAGCATCACTATTTAACATACCAAGGAGATGACTATGGGTAAATCATTAAATCACAGTTCTAAAACACCGTATATCTTTCTTTAAGCTCCATTCCCCTTATTTAGCCTCCTTTCTAAAAGCCATCCTTTTTTTGTGATCCAAAATATTAATTACTTCCACCCTATCTCACACTCCCACCCCCTTCCCCCACACTTTTCCCCTAAACAACTTAACAGGCATAATGATAGTGAAACCATCTGCTTTAATCTTTTTTTCGATTGCAGTAATTTACTCGCATACAATTGCTAGCAATACCACCAGATTTCCCACATACTGCATATAGCTACACAGAGGTTGCAGACTCACCTCGCGCGCTTGTTGATGGCTTCGCTTTCCATCTAAAAAAATACGCACGGAAGATAGAAAATTTGTAAGGAACAAAATAATATCACATGGTTGTCACCTACATTACGTAATCATCAAAATAATTAACAGAAAGCAACATAACAAACCTTATAGCGGTACGTCTAGTGGGTGAAAGTTTCAACGCGCTCAGTGAACTGGAACAATTTGATTTATCCAAAGAAGAACTACTACTGTCCTTTGTCTGTTTGCTTAGATATTTTTGCTGATTGGCGAACATATCTGAACGGTATCCCATCACTGTGAGCGGCTGTGGAGTGCGCATTGACGAGTCTGTTGGTGGAAGACTGTAACTTGACGTAGGGACAAACACCGATTTGGAGCTAAACAAAGTGCGAATTACGTTAGAATGCCTTCCTACTGTACGTTGCTGTAAATTCCCGTGTGTTGGATATGAAAGAATGAAAAGAATTCCATCAAGAGAAGATTGAGTAGCGCAATAGATACATGTAGACATCAAAGAACATTGTTTGAAGAAAAAAAAAAACAAAAAAAAAACCCGGATCGAAAGCATTCCAAACTTACCAGTTCACTGGATTTCTATATCTTTTACCGAATCCATTGGAATTTCCCGCAGGTTTTTTCCAGTCTGTAGAAGAATCTAAAAAAACGCCATAATAGTTTGTGTTGTTATAAATCCATAACATTGTTATAAAACTTGCAATCACTTATGTTTCCCTTGTAAACAAATTTACTTATAGGTTTTTCATAAATGATACATTCCAGAGAAGTGAGTACAATTGACAGTGTGATAGGTATGATATAAAACTTAACTTTTATTCACCACTTGAATAAAATTAAAGTCACGTATCAAAGTCGGTGGCGAGAGTGCTAGAATTTTATCCTCATTTGTTCTACTTCTTTTGAAGCTATGTACAGTTAGTATACTTGTTATTATTTCAGAGGAAATTAAAAAAGAATAGATCTTATTTTTATGTACTCAGGTTTCTGTATTTTACAGGCTCGATCGTCATTATTTTTGCTTTTAACTATCCACATGGAAAGATAACATCCACGTGGTAGCTTGACCAATTAGGCCGATGCGTCAACCAAAATAAAGTTTTTGTCCCCTGGAATAACAGAGTGTTTTCTCGTCCTCTTCCCGACTATCAGGGGCGATCATAAGATCGACAGGTTGTAAAGATATTTTTTTAAAAAAATCTTGTAAATATAAAACAGGTTTATAATTTAACAACAAATTATGAGTAATAACAATTATGATAACTGGACATACTGCAATGGAAGTAGAACTTTTTTTGAAAAACATAAAATATATAGACTTTATGAAAATCGAAAACCTATTTTTTTTGCATAGCTGCATGTTAATATGCGTGACTTTTATTGCCGCTTTTAAAACTACCTGGAATTTATGTATTGAATTACCTCAACAACATGTTTTTTTTTATTGCATTAGTTTTAAAAGCAGAACTAATTTTAAAAGCAGATTTAAGCAGTTTGAGTTAATTAAAACCCATCAGGGCTTCTACGTTGTTTTCTGCTTTCTGCAACAAAAAACGAAATAGTACTGCGCACGAGATTACTCAAACAAAAAACATCATCTGTTTCCTCCACCCCTTGAAACATTCATAATCATCATACAATAATCTATTATATATTTCCCTATATATTTCCTTATTTTTTGACAGAACACAAATCGGAATATTGGAGGCTAAAAAATAAGCACACCTCGGTTAAAATTTAGAAATTTTCGGGAATGTTAAAAATTGAACACCTTGACCAGTGAAGATAGAATTGTTAAATGAGGAATTATATATTAAACAAACAAAACCAGTACTTACTTAAAAATACACTTCCTCCTTTCGATGATAACAGAAGGTGGCCCGAACGTTCAATTGTCGACATGTGACGTCACTGTGGAGCAACCCACTTTTATTTTACATTATGTATGCATGTTTACATCTGAAGAACAACGATTTAAAATATCAAATTTATTAAAATTTACTGGATAGTTTTTTTTGCATTTATAGGGAACGACAGGCGTCTAATTAATTTCATATTTCAGTTAAGTTTCGTAGTGTTTCGCAAGTGCGAAAACAAACTTTTTTTAAATCTTTTTTTTTTTTGGAAAACAGAAGGCCGATCGCCGTTCAATCAATGCTATAGAATTAGAACAGAGATTTTATTTTTCACAGAGGAAAACATCCACTGTTGCAGAATCACTATAAAATTGTTGCCAAACTAAAATTCGAGTGGAAAAAATCTTGATACTCAACAAATGGACATACAAAATCTGCTTGAAGCTTACCTACCGCAAAGAAAACAAGGTAATTTCATATAAAAGAGATTGAAAGGTTGTCTAGGAATTTGTATATTCTTTTCAAAATTCTTGATTAGTTCTTAAGATTTTGGACTTCAGAAGACTCATGAAGCAGCTGTTACTTTAACGTCACAATTTCGCATAATTAGTGCAACTTTTAAGACAAATAATTATTTCGAGCACATAAAAGAAATTTTCAAAAAAATAAAACGATTTCTAAATAACTTTTAAAGATCTTTCATATGAGCTCAAATATTTTTTCACAGGAGGTAATATTTATAGGGTTTATTTCTTTGTTGAACGTTCAAGAAGACAGATTTGTTTTCAATACAAACTAGCAGCAGAAGAGGTTAAAATGTGACCTAATATAAGCATTTCCAAACCAATCAATACAGCAGTAACCCAAAAAAATATCGTCTCTGATATTTAATAACAACATATTGAAAATTTATAAATAATATAGATATAAATAAATACTATTTACATTAGCATAAAGCATAAACAACCTGTGCATATTTTAATTACGTCACGTTCATTATACTACTTTAAAAAATTCAAAAAATTATTTTTAATTACCAACCATATTTGGTAAATGACAATGATAATAATTTAAAAAAAAAAATAATAATGAAAAATACATAAAAAAGTATAAATATCATCTTTCGATGATTATTATTAGCCTTTCGGTCATTAAGATTCATAAACAACCTTTCAGGATCCCAAATTGGCAGTTTTTAAAGTCCCTTTTTTGATTTCCTTTAGAATTTAAATTAACGAAAAAGGTTATGTTACATACATATATTTGAATGTATTGTTGCATCAAAAACTCTCGCAGGGATAAACTTTCTCGTCCGTTTACCCCCACGCGATAAAATTAATAAATCAGCGTTCAGTCTTGTCAAAAAACCATCTAAAAGCAACGCACCATGACATACCAGGATTTGAATTGAGAAAAAAATTCCATCGCATATGTTATAGTGCTTTAAGTAGTTCTTTTTTGACAGAAAATTTGAAATGAAAAAAAGATTACACAAAGAAAAATTTCAGAAAGCGCCAATGTAACAGAAACAGCTGATATCTATCATATAAAAAAAAACATTTCAGCTTTAGTATAAAATGTACAAATTTAAACCATTTAAATATACGGATTAAATAATTGATGAAAAAATGGTTATATATTATATAAATTATAATAAATAATGATTTATATTCAATTCCTACTTTTTTTTTCCTAACGTTTTAATTTTGCGGAGCCTTTATTTTTGTGTTGTTTCGATTTTTTCTGTAAATTTGTTGCTGAGCCAACCGGACTTATAACATTTCGACCACGATGTTTAGTTTCTTTCAATGTTCGAATTACAGAACTTTTTTTACCACTCGTCTCAATTTTCTCGCTTTGTTCCAGCTTCGATAACAGTTTAGATTTCGTTTTGGAATATTTTGGCACAATATCTGAAGTAGCGCCATTCTGGACATCTTCTCCATCGCTGGGTGCGATATCAAGCTCTTCTGAATATTTCAAAAGCTTTTTCAACATTCTCTCGAGCGTATAATGCTGCACGGTATCAAATGCACTTGTTAAATATTCTGCAATATCCATTTCAATGAATTCAGAAACCTCCTCAAAGACCTGGATACACGCCATTGCTGTAGACTTTGACGCCTTTGAAGTGGCAACTGTTGCGTTCTTTTGCAACAGCTGGAAAGTCTCACTGTGTTTATTATTCCTCATATTCACGTGACTTACATAAATGTCGAGCAACTCTTCTTCTATACTTTTCTCTTTAAACGATGACGACTTTCTGGATAAATATTTCTTCGTCTTTTCGTCATTCAGTGGGTTTGGAGTTTTGTGTTGTTTTTTAAGTAGTTTTTGAAATGTTTTATAGACATTCATATGCGAGCTGTAAAACTTTAGTATCGTCTCGCAATAATAATTATTAATTTTATCTTCCAAAGGCTTAAAAACGTGCTTATGAAATGTATTCATCAATGCTAAATGATAGCTATGGTGAATGTCAACATACGAAATACCATCAGATTTTACACCATGAAGTTTAATTAAATTTCCAAGGAGATCTTTAAAGGCAATTTCCACTGTTTCATCTTCACTATCACTAAGTATTGCTTGCTTTAAAATATTTAAAATTGAAAAACATTCACTTGTATTTTCCAGCTTATTCACATCCCTTTGTTTAATAGCATTAATAATGTGGTTTGCCACCACCACCACCATATCAAAAGCAGCAACCGATAGATCATTTCTAATTAAGCTTACATTTACAGTGAAGTCATCTTGGTCGAATGGTGGTAAAAGCTTGATTGAATTACTTGAAGTATTTATTAAGTATTTAAATTCGTGTGAAACTTGTTTGATTAGGTGGTCAACCATGGCTGCTATGGTAACTGATTGAGTTTTGTTTGATTCTAAACATGACCTGATCATGTCTGCACTAATATCGGCATGTTTTTGTTTAACACCCTTTAGTAAGTTTTGGACATTTTCGATAATGGATAACACTTGATCATCGGTGAAGTGAAGTTCATTTTGCAATGCAGAAAACATTTCCTCTTCATTTTCATTTATATTTTGCATAAGGAATTTTTGCACTGTAGTAAAAATATCTCGAATTTCTTTATCCTCGTACTCTGCTAGTTTAAGCAGCAGGTCATTTCGTTCTGCTAGCTCAGTCGAATATAAAGTCAAAAAGTATTGCTGAAACAAATCCAGTTTATCTTCAAGATTCTTCCCATCTGTTTTGAGAATTTCATGTTTCAAATTAATTTCATCTGTTTTAACCTTTTGTGTTAATTGGTCAAGGTGATGTTGACGCTGTTTATTGACCTCACGCATCATTTCTTGCAGTTGTTTAATTAAAAAAATGTCTGCTTTATCAAGGACAGATGTCAACTTTGTTTGATGGTTTTGCAGAATCTTTTTCACATCAGGTGTTTGACTTACTTCAGAAATCGCTTTATCAATGTAAAATATTCTGTACTTTACCATTGTGAGTATTTTATTGACACCATGAAAACACTGCAGCTGGATCATTTTAAAAAAGTTACAATCTTCAGATATATTTTTCAGACCTAGTGAAAAAAGTTTTAAACAGTCCAAGTGATTTGTGAAGAATACATTCAAACATTGATCGAGTCTCTTTACATGTTCTACATCTATATGACTTTTTATATCTATATTTATTTGTTTTGTAATTTCCTTGACGACAAGGCTTGTGGCAAATACTTGTTGAAAACCATTTAAACTATCACACATTTCTAATTTTTGGTTGTATTTTGACTTTAGTAACAGGAAGAGTTCTTGTGATATAACAAGAGATTTGTGTAGACTTTCTAAAACAAGATCGACCAACAAGGAAAATGCATTTTTGCGAAGTTGAATCATTTGTAAAAGGTAATCCTGAAAATGTTGGTGTACTGTGTCATGAGAATCCTGTAAATGTAGAAAGGTTGAGAAGAAGGGGGCATTGTTACGTTCAACCGAGTTAAGATCTATACAATCATTACAAATTTCCATTAGAACATCACCATAGTTGTTACTTATTGTTTCAAAATTTTCTTTCTCAGTAAAACTATGAATATAATTTGTTTCAAGATTGTCAATCGACATATCACTTTCATTGTCAATGTCTAATTCATCATACCCAGCATTTAAATCAACAGTCTCTGAATCGGACCATTGATAATCATCAGTGGAGTCATCATTTTCTGATGAGCTTCTTAGCTTACGCAAATGTCTGTTTTCTTTCAAACGCTGCTCCTTGTCTCGTTGCTTTTGTAATTGCAACACAACGTATCTCACCAACAGAATTACAATAATGATGGTAAGGATTAAGGCAAGAAGAAATGCGAGTACAACATACCCATCCAGTGTGTCTGATACATCTTTGTGTTGGAGTATATTCACGTATATGCAATTACTGCTCATACTTAAACACTAAATAAAACAAAAAGAAATTTTTTTTAAAATTTTGAAATATAAATCTTAATTACATATACTAAGAAAAAGAATAATAGTGAGGAAAAATAGCAATACTACTAAAAAAATGAATAACACGGCCAATATTAATATTATTAAAAAGCAAATAAGACAAGTCATTATCCAGCTTAAAAAATTAATTGTTAATTGTTATACTGCTGCTTAGCAATCTTGCAGATCGTAGTACAGTATAGTTAACGTGGTCTATTTTTGATAGAGTGTCCCAACCTTATGAGCTCGGAAGAGGTGTCAGTGTTAGAATCCCTAGGGTCCGCAACAATTATGGTCTATATTTTTTCCATGTCAGAGCAGCACAAGCATGGAATCACTTGTCAGTGTCCATGAATACGTCCTCTTTGAATGACTTTAAAGCATTGTTAGGTAATACAAGCATATACTGTCAGTGCTCTATTTGTTGGTAACGATGTATGTATTGAAAAATGTTTTTGAAATTCCGCTCCCGAAGCGTAGGAAATTCTTTAAAACCGTCGTTTTTTTCTTTTGGAGCATTTTTTGAGAAAAAATCGACCACCGGATTTCACGTTCCTCTGAGAGGAGGATAGTATTAGTATCACTGAGTAACTAACTAACCCTGTCCCAAATGGCCAATTGCAACGTCACAGATTTAAACTTCGTACCCAAGCTCCCTAAGTACTGGGAAGTCATCTGAATGACGTTTCAGGCCAAAATTGGTATTTGTTTTCGACAAAATTTGGCACAGTTATCAAAAAAGTATGCTGAACATGATGGTGAGATCAAAATTTTGATTTCTTGTTACCTAAATGTCATTTTAAGCCAAAATTGGTCCAAAAATTAAAACTACTTTATTTTCAACAAAATTTGGCATAGTAACAAATAAAGTATGCTGAACATGATATGGTGAGATCAAAATTTTGATTTTATGCAAACCTTAAATGTCATTTTAGGCCAAAATTGGTCCAAAAATTAAAACTACTTTATTTTCAACAAAATTTGGCACAGTAAACAAATAAAGCATGATATTGTGAGATCAAAACTATTAATTAAAAAACACTAGAATACCACATGCCATATAGTTTTGAACATTCTTCTTGGTGAAAGAAATAAAATGCCCTCCTATATTGTGCATTCCGTGTCGTAGATAGTATTTTTCTGAATGGCCAGGCTACGAAGTAGACATTTGCTAAGTTACTTTTGTTTTACATGGTTGTATACACAGTTGTATTTTCTTCTATTTTCTTTTTACCACAAAGAGACATTAAGATAAAGGGATGGGCTTAATCATAGTGCACCTCAAATTTGGGTGCGCACCTTAAATTTGGACCACCCCATCCTGCAACTAAGAAGTAACAAAATGTTTATTTTTTTAACTTTTAATAGGCACTTTAGTCAAAACATCTCGAAATTCGCTAGCTTTATTATTATTATTTAGGCTAAAAATGGGGTGCCAGACTTTACCCAAATACATATTATTAAATTCCCACATAAAACAAAAGAAATATTCTGCCACTTGGGCTGACATCTTTTGTTTAATGATGAAATTCATAAACTCTAGATGATAATATTTAATAACTTATTATTGATGCTCGATTTTATTATAAACAGACTGACCAAGTAGCTGAACTATAGTTGTCTGAATGTTTACTGTTTTATCGTTTATTCCCCATTTCAACATGGCGCCAGATCTATTTTACTTTTTTTTAATTGTTGTTTTGTCCAGTAATTTTATTGTCTTTTTTAGACATCCTGTTGACTTGAAACGTTGGCATGAAATATTTATATAATGTTTTATATTGTGGTCCAGAATTGCGTTTGTAGAGCACCCTGGAAATTTAGAAATTTTAAAGCTTGAAATACTTGATTCATTTTAATTGCCACATGTTTTTTTTGTTTTGACATATATACACATATTTATATTATTATTCCAAATATTTATACAGAATAAAACCACTTCACTGTTATTAATGTAGGTCCTGTGTTCTGAATATATACATTAGGTATACACCAGCTAGACTACCCAATTCCCCTCACATGGCATGGGTTTACCCGTAGCTGTGGTAAAGACACTTGCTAAACATACCCGCGCTGTGGACTGAACCACGGACCTTGTGACTTTGAAGGGAACGCCATAACCACAAGGCCACGCGTCGATTATATGTATATAATCAATTTATAGTCTACTTCTACAGACTACTTCTAGTCTGTAAATTACACCTGGTCTTTAAAATACACATTTTCATAACATGACATATCTGAAAGATTTAAATTTTCTTAAAAGTTTCATTTCCTTTTTAAATGCCTTTCGAAATTGCTACATATCATTTTTGTGTGCATATGTACTGGTCTGTAAAATCCTGCCTCAGTCTACAAAATACACATTTTAATCATGCGACAGCCTGAAACATGTAAAATATTTTTCCATTGTAATTTTTAATAGAAACTAATGTTTATAATTCCCGTGATTTTTATTTGTATTTAGGAGCTGGTTTGCAAAATCTTTTATAGGTCTGGAAAATGCACGTTTTGGTCATGTGACATTGTTTTTATGTCTTATTTATGATACTATTTTTTATATTTCTACCAATTTTTAGAACTTAGGTTGTTACAGAAATATTTTTATGTGAATATTTATAAACAATACTTTTCCTATACTTGATGCCAAAACTAATGCCTTTTTTCTTCATAACAACCACAGTAACAGTTTTCAAAATTTAGGCCTTTTTTTTCAAGTGTCGTAACTTTTGATTGGTGTAGACTTAAAAGTTGGTTGAGAACCCTCGTTTTTTTTTCTGTTTTTATACTCTTTCAAATGGTATTAAAAATTTGAATGATCATACCGAAGTAGACAAATGACCTGAAGGCCTATTCTTAAAATGCTTGTTTTTTTTAATGGAAATTTTGAGTTTTATTAAAAATGCTGGACTCACCCTCCCATAAAATGTTTTTCTGTTTTACAGCCAGTTAGCCATCTCATAGAATTGTTTGAATTATAAGGTCACCTTCACAAAGGTGCTTGGTTGGCTTCATTTCTATATTTAAAAGACAGTTGGTAGTAGTCACAGTTATATTTTGTTCTTCGTTTTTAATGTAAGCTTGCTGTACTATAGATTCCATTCCAAATTCCATCTATGAAAATCAATGTTGTTTCCATGGTTTTTGGCTGTTTTGACCAATGATTTTGCTTGGAATCACTGCAATTTTGGGTTTGTGGGGGATTTCTCTTTCCAGTGGACTTTGACGCACAGCTGCCTAGTACTGCGCTTTGCAATCAAAGTGGACTTTTACCCTAAAGGTTGCCTCCGACGTTACATTGATACTACCTAATTTAGTTCTATTCATATAAATATTTAAGATACAAACATTCATTTTCTACAGAAAAGTCTAGTACAGCAAATAATTGTGATTAACCTTCTAATTTTTTTGCTACCTCACTTCATGTGGCTTTATCATGTCATGCTTCTTCTCAAGCTTTGAAATTCATAATGGCTGCCTAATTGACGTCACAGAGACCAAAGAATCATAGGATGCCTCCTACGGTAACTGAATCGTATTTAGAGTCCCCTTGATATGTTTCGAAGAATAAATATCAATCATAGATTGAACGATTCAGAGCTAGAAAAAAACTTTTTTGTCTTAATTTTGCATGATGCAGAATTAAGTTTTTTTTAAAAACCAACAAATTTGTTAAATACTTCAACCATTATGTGTTCTTTGGATGAGTCGTAATCAGAATTTTCTAAACGTTGTACCTGGGTTCCAGTTTGAATCCAAAACGGTGATTTATCTGATTCATCGTGGGTAACATATCAGTGATAGCCATGAAGAAATAGCAGAACAAAGGCTCAACGTTGATAGTACACTGTGGTATAAATTCACCAATTGCAGTAAAATGACCACAAATGAATGTTTGCTGTCATAAACAAGAGTCAATATATGTAGATAAACTACAAGGTTTGTACATTTAAGCAGCATGTACTTGACCTTATATTTTCCTATTCTGATTATTAAGTTATTCAAAAATATATTCTTTAGAGAATCAACATAACTTCCTCCAAGAAATAACGTTCCGAAGTATAGGTTTTGTTTCATTTAAAACATGCCGTTCATATAAATTGGTTTATAAGAACATCAGGCTGAGATTTCTTTTTTAGAACAATCACTATGCTGCAACACCAGACTTGGCAAATCTGTGCAAAGAGTCATCCAGTTATGTGCAGTAACAAAAATTTGTGATGCTTAAGCCGACTGAGTGTACACAGGGTATATGGAAGAGTGTGTAGTTCCTGAAAAACGACTTCAGATGGGTTTTCCATTATGTAGTCAATGTAATATAAACTTTAAAAAAATACGTACAAATTAAAAAAAATAGAAAATTAATAAAAAGTTATGTTATTTGTGAGATTTTGAGTTTTCTACAATTTTTCTCTTACATGATCTTTAGGCAGGTGCGAAAAAGGCTCGTTTTATTCAAGGTGGGCAATCCTTCTCTCTGTCCACTGCATGTAAATATCCACCTAAGACAATGCCACACACAAAAATAATTTTCTTTCTTCGCCTTTTTTGCTACAGAGCACTTCAAGTATCCATGAGTATCCTTGCATTCCACATTATGCTGAAAGCAGGGTTCTGTTTGCGTTTTGACATATTTCAGTCTTGAAATGATAAGCAAATTTACTGCTCCCCAAACACTAAGATCCTATACATCAAAATCGACACAGATTTCTTCTGCCTCAACATCATTAAATCAATATACGATTCAGAATGTACTTATTTGTCATTAGACGATTTCACAACTCAATCAACTAATCAAGACAGTAAATTTCAAAATGGTTTGGTTTTAGCATAAGTAAACTAGATGAGGGAGAACTTCCTGGTTTATTTTTATCCTTCAGCAGTTTAAAAAAAGATAATTTTGATTTTTTGATCTGTAATTTTTACATCCTACTTTACACAAACCATGTTTACAAATTTAAAAAATAATATTTTTTAAAGCTATATAATTAGAATAGCAGAAAATTTTTTCAATAATTAATTAAAAAAACTCTCTTTGCAGTTTTCATGCTGCAAGACTGTGGCGATTGAAGCCAAAGGTTTTATGAAAACATAGAATAAATAAATCGTTTTTGTAGCTACTTTTATTTTCTAAGTTGCTCATTAAATAATAGTTTTTTCTGTACCATGTTTTAATGATATCTCTTGATTAAGATTAACTGGTTATAAGGTCGAAGCAACCTTTGGTGCCGTAGTTTAGCGGTTATCACTCTCGCACTTTGTGCAGGAAACCTGGTTCGATTCCCCTTGACGGCGATTCAATATAGCCAATTGAATATTACCATAGCCCTGGGTTAACCCAAGCCATGTGAGGGAAATTGGGGAGATGGTGCATTGTGTGGGCCGTTGGATGTTTGCAGGGAGTTGTCTGACAGAGTGCTGACCCTAATTGATTTTGCGTAGCTCAAAAAGAGCAATAAATACTTCAGGTCTCCCCATCAAAGCCATGGCCCCTTCTGGAAATAATAGACAGGGTATATCCCTCGATATTTGTGAGGCTAGCCATGCAAGATATGCAAAAAGAAGAAAATAAAGAAGGGAAACACATGAAGCAATCAATCCACTATGGTCTAATATATATTGGGCTGCCATCAAAAATATGTTATGTTCATGTCCTTTGACCGACTCACTTTTGGTAGTAAATACCCAAGTCGGTAAGTCAAAAAAAACCTGGGAAAAATGTTTTCCCCATCCAAACGCAATATAACAGTACTGTGAAAAGGTTTGTTAACATCGTGTTCGTGTAACAAGTGTGGTGCACACGAACCATGATAAAATCGTGGTCTTTATGTAGAACAAACATTCAAACATTCTATCGTGGCCACTACGCTAATATTATTATCTCCATGAAAGAATTGTGTGTCCCACGATTATTTTTGCGAGCTCCACAATTTTTATAGCCAGTATAAATTTTTTTTTTCTTTTCAAAAAAGTCTTTGATTAAAGTTAATTTGTTTGTTTTATGTTTTATCAAGTTAAAAAGCTTATTCATAGTTTTCGCTTGGTGTATACTTTTTCGTCATGGACGCGATTGTATTTTTACAAAATGTCAAAACCAGCGATAGAAATGTTTTTTTAGATTGCATTTTAAAAATTTAGAAATAAAAAAAGGCGATAAAAAAAGCATATATGCTTGCAAGTATTTCAGAATATACACCATTTGTTTTACAAAAATAAACCGTAGTTGTATTCTTTTAATAAGAAAATGCGCGAGTCATTTAATAGTTGTGAACAATGCTCATATGTTTCTTAAATTAAACGCGCTGGAATCTTTTTAAGTAATTAAATCAACAATACATTCTCGTGCAATGTATTATAAAACTTCGCGAAAGATTTTTATTATAAAATTACTTCATGCTAATACTTAAGGAAATAGCTTATCAATACATTTACACAATGCATCTCGCTATTACAAGAAATATAATTCTTCCGATACTTCTTCGCGAGCGCATTGTTTTTTAACACACAATTATAAACCCGCAAAACTGTTAAAGGATTTAATTATAACAAAAGACAAACAACTGCCGTCCTCCACGCAAAGGTGTGATATAAGCATGTAAGAGGGTGCCGATAAGCCGCAAACGCACGCATATATAAGGGCGAGTTCGGACAACTTTTCGAATTAAATTGACGGTTGTCCGCCGAAACCGCCCGCACTTTCCCGAACACGCCCGGAAGATTCCCGAAATGCAACACCTTGTAACATAAACATGGCGGACGACAGTTGAAAGGACGCGTTTGAAGAGAAAGGAGGTAATAAAGTTTATATATATAAGTTATTTATCAAGTAAATCTTATTAAAAACCATAAAAAACGGTTCTTTTAAGAACTTAGCTACCATATAATTAGTTTATTTTATTTTTTATAGTTTTTTAAATAATTCTTCAAGAGTCATTTATGGTGAATCTTTTTCTTTTCGGGCATTGTGCGGGACTATGCGAGTTTTTTCGAGCAAATACCTGAATTTTTTTTAAAACGCCGAACTCGCCTGAAAACGCCCGCACTTTTTACGGCGTATGCGGCTTATCGGCACCCTCGTTAGCCTGTACGCGGTAGATTACATTCCAGACTGTACTGTATCAAGTTTTGAACTTTGGCAGCACAAAGAGAGTGAAATAAAGATGCGGAAAGCGCTTTAATGTTAATTTTTTTTTATTTTAAAAAAATATCATAGCCTACTAGGATAAAATAGCCAAGCTAGGTTATGAATTCCTTTTCTAATTTGGCAAATAGCCTAGCTAGCTATAACTAGTCTGACATCCTAATCTGTTTTCCCTGACTGAATGTAGCGAGCTACTTTGTTGGTTTTACTATTCAGAAGAAAGAAAAGGCAAAAGCTTTATAATCGTTTGGTTTATTGTTTTTACAAATTTAACGAATCTCTAACTCGAATTTGACCATTTCAAAAAAGTGAGTCTTTCAGATCAGAATGCTTTAAATTGAAAGGGAAGTGAGCCATAAAGGACCATCGTAAATAAATTCAACAGTTAAGGACAGTTAAGACATACCTAGCTAAAAGAAAACAACATAATGCTCGCTTTGGAATGGATGTCTGGATCAGATGTGTTTAGTTTTCTCCCTGGGATACGGTACTGTGTCCGCCATCATTATCTTTGTTTACCGCTTTAATGTTACGGAAGACGGGTGTTGTGCCTGCTCCCTCCTCCCCCGGCTGCAATGCCCAATACTCTAAAAAGCGTTTTTTAAGCAAAAAGAAAGAGAATTGAATTAATATTAACTATAAATATCAAACCTAGTAAAAAGATATTCTATCTAAATTGATTAAAAAATAACTTTAACAACTTTGTGTGGCTCGATAGACAATCACAGTAGTAGCATACATGCGTGCAGGTACGGGCAACTGATGGGGTTGTGGGAGCTTTGTTTGCAAGAAAGTCTGGACAAAGAAAATAATTCCCGTATCAGAGCAAGCTTTTCAATGCATTGTTTGTTAAACGCACACAAGAAGATCACAGACGAACTGGATCTTCTTGAAGTTGGAAATGAATTTATTGACAGAAGAATAACCGCTATCTTTATTTTGGAAAATTTATTTCATCTGGCTTCATTACGAACCATTATTTAAAAAGATGAACGTACTATTATTGTAGAAATAGCGATGACTATTAAGAGTAAATAAACTCCAGCAAAGCTATTTTGGCGAGCTAGAACCCCTGAAATCTCAATTTTTTCGGCGCCCTCGCGAAGACACTTATAAAAAATTTTCATAATTTATTCCCACTTTAATTAGTATCTTCAGCAAATAGAATAAATTTTAACATTTTGGAACGAGGTTGGTATTTGAACTTCTTTAACATTTGTATCCTGTGGAGAAACGAAACTAAGTTACACGGGTTCTCGATTATTATCTTAAATTTTTCCCCTTTCACAAAACTGTGGTAAAGGTATTCATTAAAAATTCTAAACCATTGTTAGCAATTAACCCTGGCACAGCCTACTAAAAAGATTGCAAAACACAATTAATATCAAATGAGTTTATAAGCTCTGCGTAATTACTGGATATAGCATTAATTAATCAAATTGGAAAACACAATAGCACGTGTATATTCAGAGAAAACGATTTCGTTCACCTGCTTGAAAGGTTGATGAAGTCTTATCTGTAAGGTTAGTTTTTTTAAAATATTTGGATCGAAAGTGGTAGCGTGTAAAATAGATTGAAAAAAGGACGTGTCTTATCTCCTCATTACCAGGTGCGGTTTATATTCAAGCATACAGCCTAACGTGGTTTATTAATATATTTTTAAATACATGCTTCAGAGCTTATCGCCGCACTTATAGAATGTATATTGATGTCTGTCATTCTCTTCTCAGATCGCGTGTTTACATTTTTTATTCTAGTAATAGTCAATGGAATAAAGTTTGCATATGATTTGGGGAATTATTCTTGAAACCAAAGTATTTATACGAAGACACTGTGTCGTTAATAAAAACAGAACAACGTATTTGACAACAAGAATAACATTGCTTCGCAGTTGAAGAAATGGGTACAAACTCCACACCGGGTGGCGAACCTGAACCAATAGATAAATTATCACCAGAACCAGAACCAGATTTTTCTACAGCAAGAGCCATATGGGTAACCGCATGGCCATGTCATCATTATATATTTGCTGCCATTTTTTTTATTCTTATGCTGTATAATCTCAATAGCATACTTGGTTTAGTTTACAAAACCCAGAAATCAGTGCGAAGACGAAAAATATTCTTGGCTATAAATATTTTGTTATTCTTTTTTAACTGTATCTCATCTTTCCGATTATTTCTTGATCCGTACGAGACCGGAGAATATTTTAACAAGAAGGTTTTACGAAAGATTTTGTTCGTTATCTTTGGCTTTAAAATTCCATGCTTAACAGCCTCGTTCTCATTGGTGTTTATTTCATTGGTCGAAACGACAAAAGTTAAATTATATTCCCCTCGATTACAAAACATCAAGTACGTGATAATCACCATAGTTGTGCATTTCACGTTGGCTTTCACAATCCACCTTTACCTGATATTTGAACCAAGCAAATTTCGTTTGTTGATTATATGCAATATTTTTTTCGTCTTATTTGGACTTGTAGTTGCAATCATGACGCTTTATGCTTGCATCAATATCATCCGTTGCTTGAAAATTTTAAACACAAGTTTTAGACGTATGAGCACTTATAGCAAATCAAAGGAGACAGGGATTGTAGTGGAGTTTCCAGTGGAAAAGAAAAAAAAGAAATCCAGTACTACTTCTGAAAAGTCGATAGAGTACGATCCGTCAGTCTCGATATTTGCAGATAAGTCGATTAGAAAACTTTTGGCCAACATCATTGCTATAACATGTAGTGGATTAATTTACGTCGGTGCTGTAATATATTCACTTCGATTAATTCTTGATGGGCAAGAAGGTTTAAAACCTTGGCCATGGTATATATTTCAAACTATAGCAAGATCTACTGAAGTTATAATGGTTACATCAATGTCATATATCGTTCGCAGATCATTGATACCACCATGTATGAGCAAAACTGAAAACTGAAAAACGAAGACTATTTGTGATAACAAAGCTGCTTTTTTAAAGCACAAGGACTTGTTTTTAAATATAAAAAGTTGTTAAGATTAAATGTCAAGTTTTAAATAAAACACTGTTTTTTAGATGTATAGCAATTTTTACACGCGAGTATTAATGTGGTGTGTAAAAATTATTTTTCATATTATTCGAAAGTATTTGCACATAAATAATTTCCACTATGAAAACTTATATCAGGGCTTTTAATTCGCCATAACAGGGGAAAGGTATGCAGTTTTTGGAAATGTCCTTTAAAAAATAAGACCCCATTTCGTTTAACAGTGGGAATAGCATTTAAAACCTCAAAAAAAACCTCAAAGCGCAAATGAAAGTATAACACATACTTTTTTACTTGCGCTTTGCCGCCGAACCCATTAAACGGTATTCTTAGCTGCTCTCTTCTTTTAACTACATTCTTACAAACAACTTTCTTACAACAAACTGTTTACAAGGTTATTGTCTGAATCCAGCTCACGACAAACTCATGGGGTTTTAAAACCCATATTCTGTTTGGAGTTTAAGAGCCAACAAACAAAGCTTGTTGTCTGCTTTAATTTCGTTCTTAACAAGGTTGTTCATTTAATTAGTCATGTGGGCTGTGTGTTGTAAGCCAGTCACAGTCTGGGGCATCTAAAAAAAATTTATTTTATGCTTAAGCTGTTGTCTTTGTATGAGGAAATTAAGCACCTAAAAATAGTCGCCTTGGTGATGATAGTTTCCAAAACTAAGCTATTATATACCTTATATATATCCATGATCTGATCGAAACAGGAAAACTTGAAGTTTAAAACAATGACTTAATTGTGCGTAGGCGCCAATCTCGTCCACATGGATCTTCTACGCCTAGTATAGTCCCGTCAGAATATCATAGGCGTAGAAGAGCCCTGGAGACGAGGTGGCTGTCTTGTCTCCAGAAAAATTATTTTTACCAGCATTGTAGTTATATAAAGTTTAAGCCTTAGGAGTGCCCATTTTAACCAAGGTTTCAATTTTTTTGGTTATACCGTGGTGTTCTTGCCTGATGTTCAGCCTGAAGTTGTTCTTAATTTGTTTTTATATTTTAAGCATTTTTTACAGTTCGTCACAAATTTTATAATTACAAAATCGGAGCAATTGATTCTGCGAAAATCTTTACTTGAAAAGATGTCTGAAGTGTGTTTCTTTTTTACGTTGCCACGTTCTTAATTTCCTCTATTAATTTATTTTCATTTTACTTTCAGTTTTATTTTTCACAGATAAATTTTTAATATGCTGATACTACAACCATTATAAATCAAATCCATGTGGTCTTATTGTTTTAAATCTCAACCTTGAAGGCGTTTCCATTTGACTGCATATTCCCTACACTTTTTTTTATAAACAATAGATTTTCTGCACTTCGCTTTAAACATTGTTAACTGCTTAAAAAAACGACTTAAAAATTTTTTTTAGTCATTGTTTAACTTAATAAGATAACACAGGACGAATTGTTTATTTTAGTGTTTACTTTTATAGCTTTGAATTTATGTACGTGTTCTGTTTCGTTTAAATTTAAAAAAAAACACATTTAAATACTTGTCGAATTATTAAGTAGTGTCAATGTCAGTTAAAGTTGCAAGGGGTTTATCTCTGACAAACTATACATACGACTTACATTCGCACCATGGAAATTGTTTGATATTTTGGACCAATTATTTGTCAAACAAATTGTTTAATTTCATAAATTTTAATTAAATTTTAATTGAATTTCCGCGCCCGAAGGCATAGGAAATTCTTTAAAACCGTCGTTTTTTTCTTTCGGAGCATTTTTTGAGAAAAAATCGACCCTGGGATTTCACGTTGTCCGTCACAGATGTAAACTTCGTACCCAAGCTCCTTAACTACTGGGAAGTCTCGTATTGACGTTTCAGGCTAAAATTGGTATTTGTTTTCGACAAAATTTGGCACATTTAACAAAAAAAGTATGCTGAACATAATGGTCACATAATAATTTTGATTTTAGTCACCTAAATGTCATTTTAGGCCAAGATTGGTCAAAAAATTAGAACTACTTTATTTTCAACAAAATTTGGCACAAGTTAACAAATAAAGTATGCTGAACATGATGGTGACATCAAAATTTTGGTTTTTTGTCACCTTAAATGTCATTTTAGGCCAAAATTGGTCCAAAAATTAAAACTACTTCATTTTCAACAAAAATTGGCAAAGTTAACAAAAAAAGTATGCTGAACATAATGGTGACATCAAAATTTTGATTTTTGTCACCTAAATGCCATTTTAGGCCAAAATTGGTCCAAAAATTAAAACCACTTCATTTTCGGCTAAATCTGGCACAGTTAACAAATAAAGTATGCTGAAAATGATTATGGTACAAAAGTTTGATTTTTTGTCACCTAAATGTCATTTCAGACCAAAATTTATCCAAAAATTAAAACTGCTTTATTTTCGACAAAAATTGACACAGTTAATAAAAAAAGTATGCTGAAAATGATGGTCACATCAAAATTTTGATTTTTTGTTAACTAATGCCGTTTAAGACCATAAACGTTTCAATCGCAAGACTTTCAACCATGAATGATAGGCCGTATTTTTTGTTAGCAATTTCTTTTAAAATGTGAGTTTAATGACACGTTTCGTTTTGTTTGCGTTTGTTGTAAGATATAATGTCACTAGAGTGCTTTATCTTCAGAGGTTCATGCACCAAACCCCTTCAAATGTTTGGCACAATAACACAACGAATTAGCAGGTTTTCATCAAATATTTTGGTAGCGCGCGGAAATTCTTAGAGCCCCCAGGGCTTCTTGTTTTGTTTTATTTTAAAGTTTAAATATTCACGAAGTTCCCAGGTTTTTTTTACCCAAGTCACCGGCCTCAATGTGAAAAAAGAAAAGAACTTTGGAGACAAGGTTGGAAGTTTAAACCAAAAATCATATAAAAATTATGCTTTATTTATAACCCATAGAAAAGAAAACCTAAAAAATGATTTTTTTTTTTTTAAAAGCAAAGCTAACCTACTATTTTTTTGCTGATTCGCCTGCTGTATTCTGTTGTGTTAAACAGCTTAATACGCAAAAACAGATATTAAGGTTACTTCGTTTTTCATTCCCAACAAACTCAACACTAACTACTTCCAACTCGATCGGCAACCGATTACGTTGCACATTTTCCGGATTATTCAACTCCCTCCCTCTGACGTACATAATTATTTTTTTATGCGGCTATTGCAATAAATAAGTGATTAATTATGTCGCTTGATTTTCAGAAACTTGCAACTGAATTGAAGCATAGAATCCAAACTTCATCTTTGTCGTGTAGCGCATTGAGTCTGGCTAATAATTTAAACATATTGATGGAGAGATTCGCTAAGGCAGGCATCATACGCAAAACTAAAGTGAAAGATAAAGATGTACACAAAAAGAAAGATGGTAGCAAGACTACTGCGTAAATGATAATCAAAGAACGTAAACAAAGAGCCGCCATTACTAAGCATTTCAGAAACCGACATTTATAAACAATTACATCATTATAAAAAAGTAACGTAACGTTTCTTTGTTGATTTTAAAACCGTTAAGATATCTAAGAAGTGTAAAGAAATTAAAAACAAAAAGATTACTAATGGAAAGTTGGGTAATTTAAACAAACGAAGATAAATTATATATTTACAGAAATTATAAGAAACACGATGGGTTTTGATGCTTCTCCAGAACCTGAACCTGAATTTGAAATGACTCGTGAAGAATGGGGTGCTGCTTGGCCCATACACATTTATACATTTTTTGTTTTATTTTTGGTATTTTCTGTTTATAACATAAACAGTATAATTGGTTTATGCTGCTGTAGAAAGGGCGAAATTAGAAGAAAAAAGATTTTTCTTCTAACAAACATTATGTTATTTTTCTTCAACTTTATCACAGCTGTGCATCTTATCATTAATCCATACGAATCACACGAACATTTCCGAATCAAACTTCCAGGCTTGTTGTTTATCTTTTTTGGTTTGCGGCTACCATGTTTGACAGCGGCATTTTCGTTTATTTTAACAACACTAATCGAGACCACGAAAATGAAACTTTACTCCAAAAAACTACAAAATATATGGTACTTAACTGGAATAATAGTGGTTCATTTCACTGTGGTTGTGGCTGTTCATTTTTATCTTGTGTTCAATGCAGATGAATTTCAAGTTATAGCAGTGTGCCAAATGTTTTTTATACTTTTCGGAACTGTAGTTTCATGCACCATCATTTATTGTTACCTACGAATGAAACAGCAACTCAACCAGGTCGAAATTTCACTTTATAGAAGTTTCCGACTTATAAAGAAGAAAAAAGATATCATGGCCGAACAAAACGAAAGCAGTAGAAATAATACCGTAGACGTAAATTTAATTAAGCCTCGTTCACCGTTTGTTGATAAATCTCTGTCGAAGTTATTCAAGGTGGCAACCTTAATCTCTGTCTCTGGTTTGACGTACAGCGTGGTCGTAATATATGCACTAGTTACGATGCTTTTAAACACGTCTGTAGTCATGGAAGCATGGCCTTGGCTTGCATACCAAACAGTAGCAAGACTAGCGGAGTGTGGTATGGTAATAGGAATGTCCTACTTAGTTCGGAGGCCATATTTTAAACCTTGTAAAAAGTCAACGATGGAAGAGAACACATCGGCTGTCGTGTAGTGCTATCAAAAAATAACATTGTTAGTTTCAGAATCATGTTTTAAAAATCGCTGGTGAAACAAAATCTCCTAATCACGAGTTTAACAACAAAAGGCCAGCATTGACAAATCGCCCACATTTTATTGTCAATATCACATGAAAAAGATTATTGGCAGAGGAAACTCATTAAAACATTTTATGAATTCCCTTGGCTGATGTCGTCATCCGAAATTTTGTTTGTTCGATATTATATATTTCCACAGTAATAATATATACACACGGAATTATACATTGGTTTGTACATAATAAACAAGACGTAAAATCTTTTATTTATACAGATACTAAATATATGTAAAAAAAATTGAATGTTGATAACAAGTTTGTAAAGATGACCACGACCTGTGGCTTCACGTTCTTTGAAAGCAACCGTGCATGTTATTCCCATTTCTCCGAACGCATTTTACCATTCGAACTCTGATATTGAACTTTTCTCGCTAAAAGAATAATGAGATTAGATCCTATGGAAATATAGCCTGCTGTAAAAGGACGAACCTAGTCCTGTAAGTTCTAATGACCACTCTACCAGGTAAATTAATTACGCATTATGGAATTGGAAATAACAAAACGTTATCATGTGAAATCATTTTACGGCCGTACACGCCTCGTGATTTCCTCAGGAAATCGCCATTTCCCGATAGCTCATATTGACGTAACAGACATCAATGATTGCACACAACAAAACAGTTTTCACCTAATGACCTACCTTATTTGGCGCTCTTCAGTATCCGAGACGGGGATGTCATTATAGTCAGTAACCTGGTTAAAAGAAAAGTCTCGATGAGTAAAATAGAAGACAATGTAGTTAATAACCATGACAAATGTTTCGTGATTTGTCACTTTAAATATTGCCTATAAAAATAATTTTTCTGATCGAGAATGAGGAAAGCAATAGACGTGTGTTATGGGTCTCCAAATTATTTAATGCGTGTTCGCGTGGTAAATACAGATATATGAGAGTTTTATATTCGCAGAGATCCTTCTGCTGATGTTTTGATGAAAACGGAACACAAGTACATGTGCATGAGAAAAAAATTTACCCAACAAAGTTCGGAGGAAGGGGGTGGTATATTTTGCTGACCGGAATTCGAGAACATACAGACCAGCTATATGAGGCGGCTTTTTTGATTTGTAACATTATGCAAAGATGATGACGTCATATATGTAGTTTTGTTGTGTTAAGCAGAAAAATACTATACTAATAACTAGCCCTTTTCAAGTCCTAATTGTTAGCTGACATTTTTGAAAAAAAGGTTTTAATTTTATATTTTATTATATATAGTCAAACTAATATTATTAAATATAAGTGCACTTAATGCAGAGATTTTTATTCAAAACTAGTTTTTAAGTAACGTCATTTATCTTTGATGTCATACTGAAATATTGGAATAAAGTGGAACTAACCAGCAGTGGACAAGTTTTACGTGCTAACTCTCGGCCATTCTCGAAAAATAAGTTGGGGCAAAAAAAAATTAAATTCTTTGGTCAACGATTTTCGACAACGGGAAAAATTTCGTTACTTTTAACCGACGGTTTTTTCACTATTGACATAACCCAAAGAAGTGTGTCAAAATGACGTGATCAGGGACGCAAATATTGTTCAACTTCACGTAATCGAAAATTGTTTTGCTGCGAAATGAGGCACGTGTGATCATTTTAGATAACTTAACTCTATTCAGGTCGGGGTTTTGATGTCTCTGAAAAGCCGGGGGAGAAATAGATGACAAAAACATAAAAAGCCTACAATATGACTTTGGAAGTGTTAATAGGAATATTTCAAGGAAAAAGAATTTTTAGCCGAGAGTCACCATGACAACAAACGTGACGTTACATCAATTTTTATTTACTATTTTGAAACTAACTAAAAATGATAAAAAGTCAGCAAATTTTAACCTCTAAAAATTTATCACAAATCCATTTGAAGGAGAAAGAGGGGGCTAAAAAGATTTTAGATGGTTTTTAGGCTGATTGGATGACGATATATTTTGAAGACAAAAAAATACTTCTTGTATTTAGCCATTATCTGTTGAATGGTAAAAGACAGGCTTAATTTGAATAATTTATACCGTTTCTGTTTTGAATTTCATAAAAACAAAAAAGGTCAGTACGTTGATGTGTGTGTGATTACTGTGTACCTGTGCATCACTTGCGACATCGTCTTGTTCTTTTTCTTTTTCTTCTTCTTTTTTCTGCAAAATCATTTTCATATACTGCGCCATTACATCATTAACTTGCCCACCTTGGTCAACTTCACCTTCGCTTAATAAAGAATCGACTTTGCTAACATCGTCTTTGTTGGTTAGCTCTTGCACAGTAGACTTCGATTGGTCGACAGAATATTTTCCTGATGATAGGTCATCACTGTTTTCATTAGCAACTTCATTTGGTGTTGCACCTTTGTTATTATTATCATTATTCAGGTTATTATTCTTATGAGCAGCGGCTGGCGTGTAGAAAACATCATTGACAACTTTTGATTCAGATTTAGTTGGACTTTCAAAAGTTGTTATAGTTGCTTCCTTCAAGTCAAATTCCTGCTCCACTGAGTTCGCTCTATTCTGCCGACTCTCTTCAACCTTTTTTATACCTTCTTCCAACCGTTTTACAACTACAGAACCTAGATTATTTGCGCCTGCGTCCTCCTCCACAACAGTTACTGAAAGATCTGCACCAATGCTTTGCTCAGTAAGTGTATCGAGTTTTTTAGTCTTCGGGGTAACCAAGTCTCTTGCCTTTAAAGCTGGAGTTTGCAGATCAGATTCGATCAACGGGTACTGAGTTAGTGTATTATAGTTTCGACTATCATAAAGCGGATGCTGTGTAAGGGAGTCACTAGTTACCGTGGTTTCACGCAGTGGATTTTGAGTTAAAGAAAAACACGTTGTAGCCAATGTAGTGGATGAGGGAGCATTAACTGTGGGTGTGGCAGCTGTTTCTGCAAAGACACTTTGAGCTTCGTTCCTTTTTAAATGAACCAAGTTTATTTTTTGGGAAGAAATCTTCTGTTCTTCGAGGTTATTTACTACGGCGTTTGATTTAGCGTTTCTACCTTGCGCTGGTGGAGGTCTACAGGCAAAAGAGACAAAAGACTTGCCAAAGATAATACATAAATGCAAAATCGTCATCATCATTGGATTGATTAGTACTCACCTTTTATCTATCCTATCCTGGGTATATGTCAAACCTGATAAGCCAAAGGACAGAGCGTGACTACTTGCACCTGGTGCTTGTGTCGACGATAGTGGCTGTGATGTTCCGCTTGAAGATTGGTGATCATTAGTTCGAACTGAACCGGTGGAGAAGTAGTCCGGTCCTAGCTTAACGTCATTAGAGCGTTCGTCTAAAGAAAGACGATGTGCATACTTTAATTTAAACAAACATAGTAAAAAAAAAATAAGAAAAAGAAAAGCAACTCACTAGATAATACTGATCTGTCTGGTATCAGGCGAGATAAGTCAAAACTATGCCTATCAGAGCTTTGATACTGAAACATTGTGTCATTTCTAGGAGAGCTTGACACTATATTTTGACCATTCCTGTTTCCAGGAGAGCGTTGGATGGGATCCTGGCTATCATTAGTGCTTTTGCTCTTTCTTTGTACGTAAGAACTGAAATAGACTTGAGATTGCGTCTTGGATTGCTTCTGACGACTTTGGAAGTCCTTGTATGATTTTTCCAACTGCTATAAAAATACACAAAACAACAAAGTGAAAAAATTATTAATGTAGTACATGAAAAGTTCATGGAGTGAAACAAATGTGAGTGCGAACACAAGACAATTCTTGCTAATAACGACTGGAGAAATGCTAAGAAAACTTTAAGAGGTTGTAAAAATAACTGTTTTAAATGGGCTGTTTAACTAGTTTGCCCAGATAAAGTTATTGCATAGCAGTTCTTACCATTGCTTCCTCCTCCAATTTCTTGAATACGTTATCAGATGCCTCAAAATGAAAATCCATATTCTTTTCGCTTGGCGAGTTTTCTTGTAAGAGCTTCCGTCTTGTACTGGATGTTTTTTGTGAAAATTCGTTAGATGGCAAGCGAGGTTGAGCGCTAAAGGAATATAAAATATTTAATACGTTACAGACAGGATGTTTTAAAAACACATCGTTAAAAATTAAATAAGGAACAGCTACTTTTGGCCTGTCTAAATTGCAATTAGTTGAATATTTAGTATATTGAAATTAAATTCTCATAAATTTTAGCCTTTAAAAAAGGTATTCCTATTTTTGCTAAAACTCACATATAATTTCCGCGGTAAGAGGATACCGACAAAAAATGTTTTACGTCGGTTAATAAATCTGAATGTCGATTTTGTCACCATAAAAAATGGTCAACTATCTTAAAGGTTTCGTTTCTATTTTTCAGTGCAACTTCTCGGAAAAGGTAACAGTACAAAATTTGATGAAAACTACATGGGTTTTAATTCGTAAATTTAACTAAAACTCGTAAAATTAAAACCACGTGAAAATGAAGTTTTTTTCGTTTTTTCGATAAAAAGAATATTGCAAAATCCTACCCCATATTGTAAGTAACCGCATTTTTAGTGTTCCTAAACTTCTCGCTTTCTAAAAGGATGAAAAAAACATAAGATGAAAAATTCTAAAATATTAAATTGACACCACAATAAAGAAAAAAACCTTATCAAGTTATATACCTCGTTTCGCCATCATTAGGGCTGTTCGCAACTCATCGATCTCTCGTAAGCATTCCCGTTGCGATAACAAACAGTCTTCATAGAGTTTACGTAGATCTTCGTTTTTCAGGACCTGAATCGAAAAGACAAGGCGGATAATCCACATAAGAACATTGGTTAATCAATATCATATTTTGGATCTAAAAACGTTTTTTTTTTTGAAAACTAAAACTCGTAAGGAATAACTACCTCCAGTTCATATTTGTTTTGAAGTGTTTGATATTTTTCGCGCAATTGTTGTTCTCTTAGTCGCGTTTCTTCGAATTCTTTGTTAACAGCTTCTCCACCCTAGTAATTAAAAACAATTAATAAATAAACAAATAGATAAAATAAATTTAAAAACGTATGTATTAGACTCAATCTTGGTTAACTTAAAAAAATGACTTGTTATTGAAGCAATTTTTTAATGTTAACAAATTAGTAAAATTTACACATTGTCATTACAGAATCTGAAGTTAAGAGGAACGTTAAAGTAATCGACAAGGTTTAAAAAGAACTGGACTATGATTCGATTGTACCGCATAGAGTTCTGCTTCCTGCTTGTGGGAATAAAGGAAGATACACACTCTGCGTCTCAAAATATAAAGTCATATCAACCTTCCAATTAAAATTATCCTGTCAGCTTTTAAGTCAGCGGATTCTAAATGTTAAAGTGTTTTTAACAAGCAACGAAAAACTATTATAAAAACAAAACGTACTTCAGTAACATCCGACGTTGATATTTTGTTCAATAATTCTTTTATCAACTTCTGGTGCTCTAAAACAAGTAGATAGAGAATATATGGTGCAGTTGTATTGACGCAGATATCAACAGTACACGGCTCTCTGCAACAGAGAAAATTTCATCATACCTTTCTCTCGTTTTGACTTGTCTAGAAGAAGCTCCTCGATTTTTCTACAAAAAACAAATGGGCGGTCATTACCTAAAGAACTTCAAAGAAAAATGCAGAAAAAAGAATGAAAAACAAAACAAAAACACGATCTCTTTACTTTTTTAGCAACTCTGCATCTCTTTGAATTAAAATTTTTTCGCTTTTGATTTCGCTGTAATCTTCTACCTGATGATAAAAACAGATCTGTTATGAAAAACTATTGGTTTGCGTTTTTCTAAATAATTTGCAGAACTGGAACAAACTGGACAAACATACATTTGAATTTGTTACACCTGGGAAAATCGTTTTTGGGAGAAATTGGCTAAATATTGGCATAGTGAACAAAAAACCATTCTAACAAGAAGATCCCGCGCCTAAAAATAAATAAAGATTCGCTTTTTTGCAAAAAATTGTAAAATGGACAAAAGCAAATTGAACATGATGGCATCATCCAAATTTAGATTTTTTTCTCACCTAGCTAATTACTATATTCAGTTTAGATTTGTTCAAAACAGCTTCATCCCCAGCAAACTAGCACAACATAGAAAACAGCACAGGGACACAATGCTGACGATTTTAATGTTTTTTTTACCACTAATATCAGTTTTTCCTCTTCTCTGACTTAAAAAGTCCAAAACCTTTTCGAGGGCTTCTCGACTAAAAAATATCATCAACTACAAACCTTTTTGTACTGTTCAGCAAGCATTTCATATTTTTGATTCCATGTAGAGTTTGCCTGCTTTGCTGTCATGAGCGCAATCTATATGAAAGATGTAGTTACACTAGATATGATGCAAATCAAAAAAGAAAAAGATTATATTAGCCTTTATGAATAAAATAGTATTTTTGAATTTGGCCAACATGAGTACAAATTTTTGCCCACCATGGCAGAACATTGCAAAAAACTAAAGTAGTGAAGAATTTCGATCACATTATGCAGTACTGAAATTTAATGTAAGTATTTAGGTCGTTTTCTTGGGTTGACAGAATATAAAAATCTACGTACATTAAGCTGCTGATTTTCATCTTTTAGCCTTTCTGCTTGCTCCTTCCATCTTAAAAATGTGTCCTTTTGAAATTGAAAATTGAGTTTCTCCTCTGCAAAAAAATTAAAAAAATCTTATAAGAAACATCTGCATCACGAAATATTATACATTTCTAGTTATATGCTGCCATAAAATATGTCACAGTATTGTAGCAGAACAAGGTTATCACCTTTAAGTTGAATTTTTTGTGATTGTAAGGACTCTGCCTCCATCTTCTCTTGTTGTTGCAGGTCAAATTTCACTCTAGCAAGCAAACAAACAAACAGATAACAATTACTCTGTCTAGTTCAAAACAAAAAACAAGAGTCAAGAAACACGATCAAACAAATTGATTTTAATCACCTGGAAATTTCATCGTTTAGGCGCATTTCATATCGATCTTCAATATCTTTCATAGACTCTTCCTTAAACTTTAGTTGCTCAGCTTTTAATTGGAGTTTCTCTTCTTGCATGCCAACAGACCTATTTAGATAATACAACACCATGACTGTTTGATCAGAGATAGCTATAAAAAGACTGAACAGAAAGATTTATACAGCGAATTCTTCTTCTTCTATTCTCGTATAACAATACGAAGCTTCCGTGTGTCTGTCTGTGACTTTTACAAAGACGATGTTTTTTATCACCAAAATGCGCAAGTTCTTCGAGTATTATTGTTTTGCTTCGGAACAAACGGGTTGATGACGTCATCAAACACTATTTAAACCTAAATATCTCTTAACACTTTGTCAAAAGCACACGATCCTATTCATTTTCTTGATCAGCGTTTTAAGCTGTACACAATAGAGGCAACGCATAAACAAATATTTTAAAAAAATGTGCAGTAACGGGTCACTGCTGACGTCATCAAACTCAAAGACAGACCTGCAATGGATTATTCCATGGGCTTATCGACTGGTATATATCTAACAAAAAACCTTGATGAAGCGACTAAGTAAACAGCACATGAGCATCCTAAGTTTGAGATGATGGATCGAAAACTTACTAAGTAAATGCCATGTTTAGATGTAACAAGAACTCACAGGAATAATCACACACACACACACGTACAGAAATATAAACTTATAAAGCCAAATATAAAGCCGTATTTTAGTCACTATAGTTTTCCACGCACACATTAAGTTAGGGCAATCTCACTAAATATTGACGTCAGTTTTTCTACTTAATTTTTTTAAAACCATGTGGCGAAGTACAAACAGAATATATTTTAAACATTTAGGTTCACTTTCGTGGGTTAACCAAAAGTTGAAACGGCTGGTGATTAGTCACGCAGGCCAATTTCGTGTTAAAAATGAACAAAATTTTGGGCAAAGTAGCAAATGCGATATACTTTAATGATTTTATGGGATTTCTACGGACTATATTATAATGTTCTTTATCTGTCTGTGAGCCAAAAATGGTAGCTGCGAATAACGATGGGTGAATTCCTTTGTCTAACAACTAACTGTATCACTGATGCGTTAAAAGAAAATAAATGCTTGCCTGAGAGCAATTTCATGATTCTTCTTCATTTTCATTTCACGTTCTTTCAACAGTTGCATCTCATTAAGAAGTTTTTGACGTTCTTCAAATGCTTCTTTATCGAAGAACTGCAAGTAATAACCGATTTATATTTTCTAAGAGGTTGTATACAGTCTGTGTAAACATTTATTTAAAAATTATCATGAACCTGTTTTTCCTTTGTAGATCTTCCTAGGATGTCTTCCTCTCTTGTTGCTAGATCTTTTAATTTTTGTTGATAATAAGCTTCATACTAGAAGGAAAGATCAACTAGTTTTTTTTAAAAAAAAAATCTAAAAATAATGAAAAAAAAATTTACTTTACCCTTTGGAGACATGGAAACTCATGCTGCCAGTGCAAGTTTAAAGAGGTTAATTTTTGAACCCCCTTTTAGTTATTGGAACTAGTTTCAGGAATAGATTAAAAATAGGGGAACGAAAAAACTTGCAGTTTTGGCACTTGATAAATCTTCGCAATAAACCCAACTTTATATTTTTTCAAGTCTAAACTGCAAAATTTTTGTGAAAATGTCTTCTTTCAAGGTAAAACAAAATATACCTCTATTCTAGCATTATCAATCTCAGATTGATACTTCTCTTTTTCTTCAAGTCGCATGTTTGCAAGCTCAGTAGATCGAAATCTCTCCATCTAAAGATATTATCTGTTTTTATGCTACTAGTAACTTTAAAAGATATTAATACAATAATAAGTTTAATTGCCCCAGGCTGTACCCCAAAATATTGCCCGAGTTCTAAGTGCTGACCGACCTTGCAAGGTCTGTGCAATGACTGAGGAGAAATTATGTGCATTAATTATAAGTTTGTTGAACTTTTTGATCTGTAAAGAAAAGGTTCCCTCAAATCTTTAAATGCTCACAAAATTTGTATCGACACCTCACTATAGGTTTTAACAGCACTTTTAACATCAAAAAAGGAAGTTTAGGTCTTATAGAAGCATATTATTACTTTCAAGGTTTAGAAAAGAGTTTCAATATGTTTCAACTATACTTACCTCAGCCTTCAACTCAGCCCTTTTTTGTTCTTCATACTTTCGTTGAAATGATAACACTTTTGCTTCTAATGACATATTCGTGCCCTTGGAATGCTCGTTAAATTTTTGGAGTTGTGCTCTTTCCACATCAAGCAGTTTTTCATCTATGAAAGTTTATTATGAAAATCAGTAAACATCAGAGAAACAGGAGAATTTTAAAATATAAAGTGTTACCAATTGAGCATAGTTGCTGCCATTGGCAATCATCTGTTTGTACACAACGGTCCATGGTGGAATAGCCATAAGAGCCTGCTAGATTTAACAAGAAGGACCAAAGAAAACCTAAATTAAAATTAGTATATATATTAATATATTTCTTTGTAATGAACCTTAAATCATTTTACCAAATTTCCCAATCTGATTTTTCCAATCAAAATATGATAAATCAAAATTTAACACTGTGTCTCATATAATAAATGCTGCGTAATGAACATACACATAAAAAACTTATTATTTTTTAGTGCTTTAATTTTTTCCAATAGCAAAGCATTTTTATATTATATAATGATACATAACAATCTTTTTAGCCACGCATTTTTTTTTGTAATGGACCTGTAACAGACATATATTTTTTTAATCAAAGGGTACAATTCATTGGATAAAATGATTCACCTTTAACATTTTCACTTTGTTTCGACATTTTCATCTAAAATTTGAAACAAATGAAACGTATAAGCATCTTATCGCATCTTAATCGCATCAATGTGATAAATTAATACTATACAGCCTCTTTTTATAGAACCCTTTTTTATGTTTTATAATCCCACTTATGTATTGAGAAAGATTTTACTTTACTTGAGAAAAAATTAATATTTTAAAGAAAACACACTTTCCAAATAAATGACCATCCAATGTGAAATCATTATTGGTCATTGACAGTTATGCCGAACAAAATTAAGAATTAACTGTAAGCTAATCAATACAAAGAAAAAAGTTTGAACTAAAAACAGACCAGTTTTTGATAAAGCTTTGCATCTGGGTTAATGTGAAGTAGCTCCAAAATGTCTTCCACAGAATATACCTACAATAGATTAAAATAATTATTTAATGTTTTTTTTTCTTCTTTCAATAAATCATTTTCTGAATGGTATAACGAATTTATTTAAAAATAAAGTGTTGCTCTCACTTTTTCAGGATCTGTCAAACTCTCTGAAATGAACACTGATTGTGTGTAAGGATACTGCTTTAAATGATCCATGATCAAGCTGTTTGACACATGCAAAAACAACGAACCACTACCTGAACCATAATTTTGAGATTTTTCAGTTTTAAAAGATGCCTTAGCGTGTAATTCTAAAGCAATTCGGTTCCTTAATTGAGTCTAAAATATAAATAGTATAGCACAAATTCAGTTATACTGTAAAATGTATACTAATGTCAGAAGTTTAGTACCAACATAAATTGGCAAACCTGCAAATAAAGTACAAAGATGTGGCTTTCTATACATCACTTTAACACGCCATTTTATAAGCAACATTTTGTAATTAAAATGATGCCTAAACCTAATTGCTGACAAACAATCCAAGCGTTAAAGTAAGTAAACAATAAAACAGGACAAAAAAACAAGTGAAGACAATTATAAAAACATCAATAGTTTGAACATGTCTTGCTCTAAATGTAAGAGAGAAAGAAACACAAATATAATTTTATGCCTACTAACATCTATTAAATTTTTCTATATAAACTAGAAGTGTAAATTGCTTGCCGGAGTTATTTTCTTGGAAATATATCTCTTTTTAGCAAGTTTTCTAGCAAAAAAGATTACAAATTTTACAGAAGAACTAACGAATGCCTTGTTTACATTTAAATTTCAACCCAAAAATATTTCAATTTCTCTAACAGTCACTGCCACTTTTGTTGATTTGGGTTGTTTCAGGATGGTTACATGATAGGACAGTAACTTCCACTCTTGAAAATAATTATTTACTATCGTTTGCTTTAAATGGCGCCGGTTTCATAAACGCCAAAATCAATATATGTTAGTAATTTACAAAATAGAATATCCTTAATGACAGTATTATGGCAGTGACCAATCTTGACAACCAATGCTCAAAAAGATAAAAAAAAATTACACAGTCAGTCCATATTCACATCTCTATAAAAATACAGAGACTGTGTGTGTCTGTCTCAGGGTTTCCAATCATTTTGCAAGTAACTTTTTTAGGATATTTAGGAGGATTTTAGATGGTTTTTTAGGAGATTTTTTAACAAGCAGGGAAAAGACTTACAAAAATTTAGGAGATTGTAGGAGAATTTGAATTAATGGCAAGGTTAACTTAGTAAATAATGTTCCTAATTACGTGCTGCTTTGGTAAGAAGAAATAGTTGATAGAAATAGTTATATTTCTGCAAAAGTAGGGAAAAATACTATTAAAAATAAATGAAATGTTAAAGATAACTTATGCAGAGTATAAAAATTTCTGACTTATGTTCAACAAAAAATCCATTATACTAATAGAGTTTTAGGGTTAGGGTTAAAAAAATAGTTGTTCTCTAAAAAAATTAGGAGATTTTTAGGAGTATTTGCAAAAAATCAGGAAATTGTAAGATATTTTTGGATTATTTAGAAGGATTTTATTTTTTTAGGGTTTTTAAGAGGCGTGGCAACCCTGTGTCTGTAACAGGCTGTAAAAGTGCATGTGTTCATTTTCCTTTCATGTTGCCGAAAAAGGTATGTCTGAAATGTTAATTTTCCTGACATTACGGTGCAACAGCAATAACACATCTTTAACATCAATACCTTATAATAAATTAATGAATCCATTACCGTACACTTAAAACTTTGAGGCCAAATAACTTAGAGACAAGGTAGAGACATTAGTCTTTTTCACCATGTGGGTAACTAGGGATCATCTGGGACCAATTTGGGTAAGTTTCCCAAATCTAGGTCCCTGAATCCGCTTTAGAATGGATGGGTTGATGACGTCATCAAAAGACCTTCAAATCCCAATATTTCTGCAACCGTTCGTCAAAGATACGTGATCCTATACATTTTCTTGATCAGCGTTTGAAGATCTATATGATGGAGGCAACACATATATCTTAACCCATATATCTCCTTAGGTATTCGTCGAAAACATATGATCCTATACATTATTTTCATCAGCGTTTCAACCTCTACACATTACAGGCAACAAATAAACTAAATTTTGCCTATCTTTTTTCGGATCTGCACTGCTGACGTCAGCAAAACATCTAAAACAACCTATTTTCCATTGTTCTCGGGATTATCAAATAATTATTTATAAATTAAAAAATTTTGAAGCTCTCTAATTCTCTAAGATGCTTAAAAATTTAAGGCAGTCCAGCTATGGGTCTTGGCAACAATTGTTAACAAAAAAAAAACAAATCATCAAATGTAATCATGACATAATTATTCCTCAAATCACTATAATTAAAAAAATTATCTTGAATACCGCCACTAGCGCTTGTAACACCCTTTATTACAACAAAATTAAGAGAGTGGTGTCTCCTCTCCTTATTTCCTTTAAGGAAAGTTCCATACAAAATATGTGATTATAAACCTTAAAAATTATGTTTTATGCTATTTTTGTCTGATAAAAGAAACTAGAAAGGAACAATGTCGCCAGGGTGTTATTTACACATTGCAACATCATGCTAATGCAGATATTTACATATCTTGTTATGGACATTTTGTCTTTTGCTTTACGTCTCGAAAGTATAAATTTTAAACTTCACTTTGGCATTAAACCTTACAATTTCAAAGTCCAAGTGATAATAAAAATTATAGTTCAACAACTTTTAACTGTGTAAAAATAATTAGTTTTAACATAAACACAATTGGTAAACCGTATCATCTTTATCTTTATTATAAATAAATACCATGGAACCAATACTCCTTGTATTGGTTCCATGGTATTTATTTATAATGTGTTTATGGGCACTGTCTTCATTTAGAGGCGCAAAGCTGTGTCAATATTTGATGTATAGAGGAACAATGTAAAATTTGTTAGCCACCTTGTAATTAAAATGTCAACAAAAAATACATATTTTTACCTTTACTGACTGTAACACTCCTTTAGATTTGAATGAATGAAATAGCTTTGAGTATAACTCTGCAGAGGTCAATTCACTCTCGGTTGAAGAGGTCATAATAAAATTCTAAACAAATAATTCACATATTAACAAAAGTAACAACCTACATAATGGTTCCTCTTACATAAAACTTTTCTGGGGGAAAGGATACATAGTACTGTTACCACATGGCATGCTAACAATAACATATGGCAAGGATGGAGACTACATGTAAATACTACAGTACTGTGAAAAGGTTTGTTAACATCGTGGTTCGTGTTTATTTCATGTTATGCAAGAACCACGATAGCCCACGATGCGTATTTTTTTAACAATCATGGAACTCACGATCATGTTTGGTGGACTACACAAACAAAAATTAAAAATTACACCGTGGCGTCCACGATAGATAAATTTTATTGTAAAACAACAAAGACCGTATTAGTTTATCAATTAAATCAAAACCGATGGAAAAAAATAAATTAACATTTGTTGTTTTAATTCGTAGTCATAAAGCTAGCTATACAATAGATTTTAATCGTTCGTGAATCACAATTCAACGTAAAAAACATTTCTATCGCTGCTTTTCGTTTATAAACTTTTAAAATGCGATCTCAAAAAACATTTCCATCGCCGCTTTTCGTTTATAAACTTTTAAAATGCGATCTTAAAAAACATTTCTATCGCTACAGAAAAAATTAACTTTTCTAGACAAATGACATTTTGTAAAAATACAATCGTATCCATGACGAAAAAGTATACACCAAGCAAAAACTACGAATATGCTTAAAAAAACTAAATTATACCGGCAACAAAAATCGTGGAGCTCGCGAAAATATTCGTGGGACACACGACCGTTCGTGGAGATAATAATATTAGCGTGGTGGCCAGGATAGAATGTTTGAAAGTTTGTTATACATAAAGACCACAATTTTATCGTAGTTCGTGTGCACCACGCTCGTTACACGAACACGATGTTAACAAGCCTTTTCACAGTACTGTATCTTCTATAGCATAGTGTCTTCTCAAAGTGGTTGCACTGTTGCTTTATTTCGGATCCCTAAGTTGTGTTTTTAATAATAATAGTAACAGGCGAACAAGGATAATATACAGAGGGAAATATGTATTCACATTTAAATTCAAGTGGGTTTTCCACTGGAATTCACAGGGTATGTTTAAAAAGGATAAGAATATTTAAAACAATGATGGAAAGCAAAGTTTAATAGCCTATAAACTCATTAGCTGATTAAAAATATAAATTTTTTTGTGGTACATGTGGGCTGTTGGATGTTGCAGGGCGTTGTCTGGTATAGTACAGACCTTAATTGGGTCTGTGTAGCTTGAAATAAGCATTAAATATTCTAAAGAAAAAATAAAATGTAACATTTTAGCAACGTTTTAGTAACATCTAAATCGTTACTAAAAATCGTTACTAAACGTAACATTAAGCGAACATTTAGAAAAAGAAAAGATTCTAATCAATCTATTTCTTCCATTTGGGTCCGTGAAAAAGTTAATTACTTAAATTGCTCTGATCTAATTGGTTGATTGTGACCCTCTATTATCTCCTCAACTAATAAACAGCTAAAGATGATTACGATCATTGCCCATCGATGACAGCTTTAGCTGTCAAACGTAAACTGGCTTGTTCATGAAATGATAATATCTATATTAATCATTAATTTTTTTGTCTGCTTATCTATATTAAATTTGCTGTGAGACTGCAGATTTAAAAGTAACGTGAAAATGAGGGGGAGGGGAAGGAAAAATAAATGAAGGGGTGAAAGTGACTTAACACTGTGAATGTGAACAAACTTTTAAATATAATAATTCATATAAAATGCAGTCAAAGAAAAAATATTATTTAGAAAAGATTGTCAAAGAAAAAAGAATCAGGAAAACATATTTACTTGTGGAATGGAAATGGTTATAGTATATAGATAAATTACTATGTGACATTATTTCTTTAATTTTGAAAAATATAAGCTCTTTCAACTCTGGCATCTGCAAGGTAGGATGAAAGATCTTACTGAAGTCAGGACTTTTTTAAGAATTTTTCTCGTGAAAACATTGAGGTTTTCAAGGCTTACCAAGTGTAGATTAATGCCTTTTGTTTTAGTTATGTCCATGTAAATTCCTAGCAACACCATCATGTAAAAAATAAACTGAAAAAATCTAACTTTATCTAACGTCTGCCACTTTTTTCCTGCATGCCGATGCCATAGTTCCGAAAAAGGCATATAAAATAATAAATAATGAAAATTTCCTGCATCATTTTTTAAAATAGGCTGTTGATGGGAAACTTATATAATTTCTATTAGCCTAATAGTTCTTGGGCCAAAGAACAAGGTGGACTGAGAACAACTTGGCATGAGGTATAATAAGGCTGCTATCGGAAATATGTTATATTTGCATGAGAGGACCAAGTTACTTACAAAATTAAAAACCTAGGTCAGTGAGTCAAAACAACCCCTCCCCCCCCCAAAAAAAAAAAAAAAAATTACTGGTCCACAAATGCTATGGTAATATCTTTGCATCTGTCCGAACACAACCACAACATTGCTTTCTTTTGATTTGTATTTTTACAATCAGTTTTTAGTGGCACCCTTTTTGTTTCCCCTACTGACAACATCTTGAAGGGCCATCATTCAGCTTATAATAAGAAGAAAAGGCTGTAAAGTAAGGGTGAGCTCATTTTAAGGTTCTGAAAATTCCCCTTCTTATTTACTTTTCCTGATCAGAAAATCCTGTGAAAAAATTTAACTGACCGACCAAAATACTAATTTTTGCAAAGAGTTTAGGATGCAAACATATAATATATTGACCTGGCCAGTTTTTGGACACAGTAGAGTAAAAATCGTAGCTAGCTAGGTACCTGTAGAGCATGTGTTATACATTTAGCATTTATATACAGCTTGTAGTGGCTAAATTTTAAAAATAAAATTTAACCATATTATTAGTTAGCTATAGCTGGTAATTTCATTGGAGGAGATGTTTAGCCAGCTAGCAAACTATAGCCAGCTAGCTAATATGGCTAAGTAGCCTTTTGATTTTCCAAGAAAAGTGTCAATTTAAAGTTCCTTTTAAGAGGTAGTCTAAAAATTTTATTGTGTCTTCCACAATTGTTTTAAGATTGGGCATGTATCTCCATAGATTGGGCAGTTCAGTCTTTAGACTGGCCACCCATTTGTCACTGTCGGAAGATTGGTCTGGCCAGTCTTAAGACAGCGTTTCAAGATTGGCCAGAACAGCATATATATAATTGCAACTCTGATAAAAAAAAGGAAGCCAAACAAGCACAATTTTTTTTCCTACACATTGGACGAGTAGGTAACTGGAACTTTAAAGATAAATACATAAACTTAGCTAAAGCTAGATTAATAAAAAAAAATCTAAAAGAATCCTTTACTAGCTATGTTTTAACAATAGATCATAGCTACATACTTCATTTATGTAGCAAGCTAGCCAGAGTAATATGAAAGGGGATATTAATTCTCTTCTAACTAAACATTTGCACGCATGAAAAATAAAGATTTTCTAAATGCAAACGATGACGAGAAAAGAGAAAATGAGGCTTAGAGGGAACAGTTCACGAAATATAGCTAGCTACAGTATCTTCTAAAGTCCAAGTATTTACTTTTGTTTTTGCAATTTTGCGCCATATTTTGAATAAAAAAAATTAAATCCAGCGAAATATTTTGCCCTATATTTGTTATTATACGTCGAGTTAGACAACATACTAATATGTTATTATCAACGCTGTTTGGCAGCAAAGTGTTTTAGTGTGATTGCCAATTGATTTACATCAGGAAATTGAAAGCTCGAGATAAAAAGCAGCCGATGAAGTGGAGTAAAAAGTCCGTTGTTTCCAAATAATGTGTTTTATATTTAGTTAATTTCACCACATGGCTTACTCAAATGGCCAATATTGACACAATTGAAGATGCTTCTCCTATCCAAGGAAGCAGTAACGATGTTATTCGAACTCCTGATCCGATAAAAATTAGTGGTGTTGGGCATTTAACCTTGTAAGTTCAAGTTAACCTGTCCCAGCTTAAGTTTTAATTTTATTATTAAAATTCCTAAACCTTAATAGATATACCTAATACATCAAGTCCATAAGAACCGTTATAGTTAACTAAATAATACTATGCAAACAATAGTTAAATGAAAATGTTGTAAAAGCTAATTTTTTTTAGTTCTCCTATAGTTTTTGGAGGACCCAGGTTCTGTAAAGTACAGAACAATTTTTTACATACAAAGGTGCCAGTTTGCTGGAAATGACATTAAATTACTGAAAGGGCTTTTTGTGTGAAGAATTAGCAAAGAATGTGAAAAAAATTAACGTTAAGTTTTTAATATACATTGTTTCTTGTAGACCAAAAAAAACCCTCATCCATTTTAATCGTATGTAGAATCAGCATTTAAAATTATTTTAAACCTTAAAAAATATACTTTGCCGCTCTAACGGAAACAAAGTCAAAGTTGTCAATGAATAGGAAGAATAACAAGTGTGCAAAAGAAATTATTTGAGGTAAATTTTGTAATTTAAATGCCCAGAGTAAGGAAGAATATAATGTGTTGACCTGTTAAGTGCCTCTAAATCTGTTTTGCCAACATCATTTTCAATGTAGGTCTGAAAAACTTTGCCAACCCTTGGCCAACAAAACGTCGGCGCTATTGTGCTGACTTTTAGTACTTTGGATTTACAGGGCTGCTAAAGTGTTACTTTGGGCACTCTCCCCCGTTTGAAGAATTGGCAAAAGTTATGCAATAACCCGGGCCATATTTACATTTTAATAAATGGAAAAGCGTGTAATAAACATTAATTATCATAATTTGTGACCATTAGTAAAAGAGATATACATACAATTTCTTTTTGTTGCTTTGTTTTGTCCCTGATTTATTGTTTTCTAAAAGCAATTCAGTGAACTCCGCTTTTATGTTCATCAAAGGCAAGGCTGTTTACCTACGACCGAAAACGATTATATTATGATAGCCCGCTTTTTGGCCGGAAATGAGTGATCCATTGAAATTGTTAAATATTGTAACTGACAAAAACAACAAAGAACTTTAAAAATTTCTCTATATGACCACTTGTAGACCATGTTCGATACAGAGACACCATTTCTAGGGTTAATGTAAATCGGGAACTTTTAAATAACAAGTTAATCATCTGGTTTCCTTAGTAATAATACATCATAGGAGTAGAGAAAATTGTGTTTTGAAATAAATTTATTTATACAACGCAAAGGATTTGCATTGGAATCAATTGTATATTGGGGAATGGGCTGAGATGCCAGGCAATGAGATTAAACAAGGACGGGCAGGACAGATACATGTATTATCAGATAATTACACCAAATGCTTATCCAAGGCAAAGACAGTAATAACCCCAGCATATGCATTGTATGATTTACTCACAATGACATGCATCTTGGCTGCACTCCATTGTGAGTGTCTCCCACGGCATTACATCCTCATATCTCATTATTCTTTTTCTATTTGTAAATATAAGTAATAATATCATAAACTAATAATAGCATACAGTAATAATATCAAGTAGTGATATAATAAACAGACCACATGCATATATTTGTCCAAAATTATCGACTGACTTGTAAGCCTGACATCCCCATCAGTAAAACGCCCAAGGGGTAATTAGCCTTGACTCTTGCTCTCACTGCTGGACAAAAACCTTGATAACGTTCTTAGCCAGATAGTTTTTCAAGGAAACCGTGCAGCTAGAGGGATAAGCTAGTCCAAACCAGCCATAAATTGCACTCAGCAACACTCAGTCTTTAACAATGGTTGCGATGACGAACGTTATGTGGTGACCAGTCAATGATACTCTGCATCGGTTGACCAGAGTGGCATCACGTAAAAGTAAAAGAAGTGTTGTTAGTTTGGCAAAACCTACACAGCATCACTAATAGTAAAGAGAGGGCTTTGGGGATTTTTAGCTCTTACCATTGTTTATAAATCAAAAATTTGAAATGGACAATGTACAGGTATTTATAGCCTTGTCCTAATAAACAGACATCTTGTAGGTCTGATACCAGATAGGAAAAAAAAGTATGTAGGTGAGGCAACCTTTCTATCATGTATTGACCAATATTATCCTAAGTGAGGTTTTTTGTATAAGATGTCTTAAACCCTCCAAGCCCCTTTATCTGATCTTAAGGCAACAGAAAAGTTACTGCAGTCACCACAATTAACATGAGCTAAATGTTCATTTAGCTTCATCTTTTACTGACTGGCAGCCTTGTGGTAGAGTTTGTTGCTAGTACAGAAGGTCAGCCGAGTCATGCCAGAGACTTACTGCTTAGATTTAGCATAAGAATAGGATGGATATCTTAAGCCACTGTTTAGCCAAGTAATTGCTGTAGCTTGCACCAGCTTTATTAGCCTAAATGAAGCTTTAAATGCACAAGGACCCCTTCGCATAACAGTACCAATAAAAAGTGAAGAGGCTATCCTGGGTAAACAATTTCAAATAATTTTATCAGTGTTGGCTACATAAAGGTTTTACTGTATACTCCTGTTTTTATAAAAATATGTCACCAGCAAAAACCACCCACCTTAAATTATCAGTTTAACGTCTTCCATTCCTAAATTAATTTGAGAGTTGCCCCTAAAACAGGGCGTTTTCATGGGCCCTATTAAACAATTTAAGAAACCATTACTGAAATGGTACCATATACAAAAATACAAAGAGAAAACAGATTTTCATATCACACAAGTGTGTTGGATATTTTGTTTACAAGGTTTTGTTTTAATGTACAAGTTCACAAAATTTTGACATTAATTTCAGGTTTGGTATGACAAACAAATTTGAAACTGAATTTCCTTCTGGATTGATGGGCAAGGTAAGTTAAAATTGTTTATGTGGTATAAGAAATTTTCATTTTTCTTTTAATTGCTTATTTCTATATATAAAATATATATAGAAAAATATTTATTTGCGAAAACTTATTCTCATAAAAATTACTTCTGTTTAATTTGTCTTTCCTTTCTTTTAAATAGAAACGTTTGCAAAACTTGAATATCACAAAATATAAATAACCATCCATTCGCAAGCCCCTACTTATAAATATTTTGTACTAGTTATAGATCAAACTAATTTTATGCATTTGAGCAAAAAAGTTATTTTGCGAAATGTGTGGAAGCAAAAATAGTACACCTGGAAATATAAGCACAAAAATTAGTACAATAACGTATTTGCAAGCTTACTCCTCGTAAGAGTTCCTTCCATGAAGGAAAGCAAAAGTTTTAGGGTGTACCAGAGCCTCACACACTGATTTATACATGGATTATGACATTAATTTTTAGTTGGCACCTGAAGAATTCAATTCTACCTTGGCAAGAATAAATAAAGTGCTTGGGAGAACACTACCCACAAATATACGATGGCTGCTGTGTGGTTGCATATGTTGCTGTTGCACCATGGGAATGTCTATGTGGCCAGTTGTCTTTTTAAATAAACGTGTAAGTATACTATTCTCATTAGGAAGAAAGTATACAAAAGTTGTACTGTCCTATTATTTTATGGATTTCCTCTTGTTCTTGTCTTTTCGCAAAATTCTATCCACTTGCATTAAAAGTGAAACTTGAGTAAACAAACCAACACAAAGTTTTATCCCCTTAAATCAATGTATTTATATACATCTTTCAGAATTAGTTATTTTCACCAAGGACCCTGAATCTGTGATATATATTTTTTATTTTTTAGACAAAGCATACTCTAGAGAAAATTATAGATTCCGAAAATCAAAACTTATATCACAAGGTAAATTTTAATTTTTTTTTTTTTTTTTTTTTTTTTTGTTATGATTTTTATTTACTCTTAACTAGGAAAGATCATTTCGCCTATGTTTGAGTACGATAATTAGATTAATTTGGATTTTTTTGGTGCTACGTAAAAAGGAACAACATAATGATTAACAAAAAAATAAAATATAATATAAATAATCAAATGTTTTAAATAAACAAACAAGCAAATGTATGAACGCAATACGTAAAAGTTTTCTCATTGGTTTTAGTGGAACATATTTTGCATAAAGGCTGGGGGATGTTTTTAAACAGACAATGATATCATTTATATCTGCTTGTTTTATACTTGTGCAATAAAAATAGCATCAAGTTTGTGAATGCAAATATTACTGCTTGAGGTGAGATTTATGAGTTTTAAATGTGTGTATGTACCCTTATATCTTACAGCTGAGTTTACACCTGAGACTACAGAAGCAAATGATGATGTCAAGTAACATGATGGAATACGTAAGTATCGAAAATTTATAAACCAAACGTTCTTCCTAATTTTTACCTACGCCCTATCACGCCTCACGCCTTCCTGTGCGATAAATTTCTATTTGTTGCGTCATATGTTTTATTATATTTCATTTCATTTCGTATATTTTTTAGGTGTTGCTAATCGAATTTCGACCTAAACAACCCATATACAAACCAGATTAGATGTTTTTAAAGATTGAAATTGAAGAATATTATTATTATTTTTTAAAATAGAGATGGTTTGTAATGAGACTGTTAGGGCTAACCAACTGCGTAAACGAAATATTCCCACCTTGTTTTGTTTCTATTAAATCTTGATTGTAAAATAAGATTTTTTTTGACAAGGGGACGTGTTCAGGCAAAAAACTAAAGCTCTAAAAATCTGCGAAAGAATATTTACGATCCTTTGTTCAGTTTTTGTGGAAAACTTATAGTCGAGTGAAAACTTGGCTAAGCCTTGCCTTATAGTAAAAAAAAAATATAGTTAAAAAGCTTTGCTCGATCTTTTCACCTTGTCTTGCTAAAATCAAACAGTCATTTTATTACACCATTTTGGGAAAAGTCAGAAACCTTTTGAGCAGGGAACTCAGTACGAATCTAGTGTAGCAGTTCAGTAGGTGACACCTGCCGCAACAGTTTGGAGAGGGAAGGGAGAATTTAAATATATATAAATATACCTTATAATATATAAAAATGTTTAAGGATTATAGGAATGTGTGTTTGTATAATTTTGACTCACTAGTCTTGAACTTTTTTTAAGCTCTTTTATGCGAAAAATAAAAACTCAAAAATATATGTTAAGTTTTCTGAGAAAATGGATTTTGTAACTGAATGTTGTGTAGTTTTGTTTTAAATATAAAGATTCCGCGTGAATACCAATGTGGAAGAACTTTAAGTAGAATAATTATGCCGTGAATACGTCTTATGCGTTATATGCATAAAGAATGTTTGAAAGTCTTATGTAAATACGAGTTTAATATTTATTTCTAAGATTTAATAAAGTTACCATTGTTGTTATTGGACGAGGTCCTTTGTAAAATTATCGAATTATCTCTTTGGTCCTATGTAGAACAACTTCGAATTATCTCTTTGGTCCTATGTAGAATGACTTCGAATTATCTCTTTGGTCCTATGTAACAAAGAAAAAGCGAAATGTTAACGGACGATAAATCTGCTTTTGACTACCGAAATAGCATTTTTTACGGTTGATTTATTTGTTTGGCTAAAAAAACAATTTACTGTGTTTCATGTGGCCTAAATATACGTTCATACATATTGATATACAGTTTTTCTCAAACATGGTAGACTAAATAATTTTCAAAAAAATTCAAATATTGTCAACGTTTAAAAAAACTCTCTGTCTATTCTTGTGTCATCACGTGGCATACTTTCGTAAAATTTATTACAAAGTGTTAAATTTTGAAAATCCCCTAAAGCGGTCCCATCTGCTTCTAAACCCAAGGGTTGGCACTCCAACTGCATTCGTCGAAAGGGATGATTCTATTCATTACTCTAACCAGGGTTCAAGATATGTCTAATGAACACAAGGGAAAAAATGAGAACATATTGGTAATGAATAGCCCTATTATGATAATGTTTAAAATTGAACTTCTTTTTACTGTTGGTTTGTTGAAGTGAACTTTTCCACCGCACTTATGTTGTAGAATATATTATGCATATATCGATTGTGTAGAGTTTATATTATATATCTCAGTGTCCCCTGCCCTGCAAACATGGCATTTGTTTTGTTGTATGTTAGCCATGCTTGTTTTGGTCGTTTTTACTTTATACTGACCACCTGGGCTCTAGACTCTCGGAGACTTCTTTACTTACAACTTACAACATTTTTTGTGATGTCAGTTCAGGAAAAATATTGCATCAAAAAATAAGAACCTAACCGAAGACCCGTCAAAAATTCCACGTAATCAGAGAGGGTAACAGTCACCGTTGTAGAATTAACATCCTAGTTCCCAGGTTTTAAACTTGGAATAGAACTTGAAGAGCCCTGGCTGATCACATGACGACTAAGTACCACCCATGTATAGTCCGCCTCATTTATTGCAACTAAGGAGTACGAAATTAATAAAGAATATGTACTTAGCCAGATGAATTATTAAGCGAGTTAAATTTCAGTGAAGCACAAAACCGGTTAGTAAGTTGTCATTTTTTTCGTTTTATAAACTATTTTGTGTTTTTTTATGTGAAAGTGCAAAATCATACATATGTGTAGACAGCTAGATATTAAAAATAATAGGTAAACCAACGAGTATGTTCTACACTTTCGCGAATTTATTACTGTATTTCTTCCGATTAGCGCCGCCTCTAACATTTGAAGGCGGAGAACTTAGAAAAGCGGTGCTTATTAGAAAAAAAGTAACAAGCAGACCAGAAGGATAGTTACAATACAATACACAATGCGTTTCTTTTACTTTTAGATAATTTGTTTACTTTTAAAGACTAAATTTCTCAAATTCATGTGTGTAAGTTCGAAGAATTCAAAGGTTTATCCAAGGTTTTAGCAGTCTTTTACTTTCCGAAAAAGCAAAAAAATTGCTTGAACCCGTCCAACTCCACGTTTCCGTTTTCCAACGATTCTGTTCATCAGCTTCAAGAAAAAAGTCTAATAATGACGAAAGGTCTAATGGGACATGATCGACTAAAGTCTCGTCGGTACAAATTCCCAAAATAAGTCTATTGTGTAATCGCGGACATCTTCTCAAATATCAAATGTTACAGTAAAAAAAATCAGTATTGGAGAATAGAGATAATATTCTTTTACACATAATGAAGAATTGGTAAATCGCCATCACGACGGGGATGATCTTATTGGCATTTTGAAGAGTATTATTATGTTGTGTTACCTCTTTAATAATAGCTGTCGTTTGTCTGTTCGAGCGTCTGTTTGTCTTTTTGTTATGGAAACACGAAATGTGATACATAAAGGACGGGCGACCCCGTGGATTTTTTGACGGTTTAACGTCTAGTTTTTTTAAACAGAGAAGAAAGAGAAGAAGGCTCGTAAAATAATTTTCTGCAAAAGTTGAAAAACTCAAAAAATATACGCCATATTGCACTTGGCACGGCACAATATTTTTATATATTTTTATATATTTTTATATATTTTTATATATTTTTATATATTTTTATATATTTTTATATATTTTTATATATTTTTATATATTTTTATATATTTTTATATATTTTTATATATTTTTATATATTTTTATATATTTTTATATATTTTTATATATTTTTATATATTTTTATATATTTTTATTTATATATTTTTATATATTTTTATATATTTTTATATATTTTTATATATTTTTATATATTTTTATATATTTTTATATATTTTTATATATTTTTATATATTTTTATATATTTTTTATATATTTTTATATACTTTTATATATTTTTATATATATTTATATATTTTTATATATTTTTATATATTTTTATATATTTTTATATATTTTTATATATTTTTATATATTTTTATATATTTTTATATATTTTTATATATTTTTATATATTTTTATATATTTTTATATATTTTTATATATTTTTATATATTTTTATATATTTTTATATATTTTATTATTCAAAAAACTAACCGGCTCGTGTGCCTGTGCTACGGACACAGGGAGCGATGATGGGCGAACCCGTGGACTTTTCCACGAGTTAACGGATAGTATGGTCAATAATACATAAACATGCTATTGACCACTGTATTGTATTAAAAGTGACTAAGCTGTTATGTTATATGTTAATGAAATATTAATCGTCTGGATTTAAGGAGAACGACATTACCTTCACAAAATTTGAATCTCTCTGGTAACAAATATATTACAAGAAGCCCTGGGGGCTCTAAGAATTTCCGCTTGCTACCAAAACATTTGATGACAACCTACTAATTCGTTGTGTTATCGTGCCAAACATTCGAAGAGGTTTGGTGCATGAAGCTCTAAAGATAAAGCACACAAGTGACATTTTATCTTACAACAAACGCAAACAAAACGAAACGTGTCATAATAAACTCACATTTTAAAATAAATTGCTAACAAAAAATACGACCTATCATTCATGGTTAAAAGTCTTGCGATTGAAACGTTTATGGTCTTAAACGTCATTTATAGTTGACAAAAAATCAAAATTTTGATGTGAGCATAATTTTCAGTATACTTTTTTATTAACTGTGCCAATTTTTGTCGAAAATAAAGTAGTTTTAATTTTTGGACAAATTTTGGCCTGAAATGACATTTAGGTGACAAAAAATCAAACTTTTGTATCATCATCATTTTCAGCATACTTTATTTGTTAATTGTGCCAAATTTGCCCGAAAATGAAGTGGTTTTAATTTTTGGACCAATTTTGGCTTAAAATGACATTTAGGTGACAAGAAATCAAAATTTTGATGTCACCATCATGTTCAGCACACTTTATTTGTTAACTGTGCCAAATTTTGTTGAAAATAAAGTAGTTTTAATTTTTGGACCAATTTTGGCCTGAAATGACATTTAGGTGACAAAAAATCAAACTTTGTATCATCATCATTTTCAGCATACTTTATTTGTTAACTGTGCCAAATTTTGTTGAAAATAAAGTAGTTTTAATTTTTGGACGTTGCGAACACTCTTTCATGCAGATACTTTTCCCCGAAAATTGACCTTTATAAAACAGACCTTAGCGAATTCCTATTCATTCAATTCTTTCCCAACGCTTTATATAACAGCTGTATGTCCCATAGAATAGTGTATTTTCTTAAATTTATTTAGTGAATGGTTTTTTTGACCTGTCAAGCAATACTCTTGCTTCTAGACAATCACAAAGGCTGTGTGAATTTAATATTAAAAGTTGGTATCTATTTCAGTTTCTCACTGCTTTTCTGAATATTGAAAAGGCGTAGCTCTACTATAAATATTGGCCTTTTTCTTTTTTGTCAGGTTTGCAAATTAGCGCTGTGCGATGAGAGAAAAAGAAACCCTGGGATGAGGTTGATACAAATCTGGTTGTTCTTAATTACTCACGATTTTGACAAAAACAACTTAAAAAAAAACTTTTTATTAAACTCTATGTTAAACTCCACCTGTGAAATACGATTATTTAGTCAACCTTTTAAAAACCTTTTGATTTAGTAAAATATATTTAATCAACGAAGTTTAAAGATAATTAATTCTCATATACATCACACCCAGATCTCGGTTTAGGTTACGGGAACTAGCAAAACACGGTTTCTTTGCTTCATTGTGGCATTCGTTAAGAGCGAGCTCAAAATAAATACTACATCAAGATGTGACCCTACCCCATCATCAGATATAAAAAAGAGTCTATGTTCTGTAATTCTTATTGTGGGGTGCTTTAAAATCCAGTAAAACCAATTTAAAAAATTGTTCAAAACTTCCTCTTCTTTCACTTGCATTATTCATGGCATTGCTTTGCATTATCCCCGGTTCCAGGTCATGATTTCTTAGCCAACCGTGAAGTTCAGTTGTGTCGCTTTCAAACAAGTTTCAGCGCTGGAGAACGTTGTAGAACCCTGGGTAATTTCGAAAAATCGTGATTCTGCCCTATTGATTATTAGCATACTTTAGCCCTCGAGTCCCACTCTAAGTTTTTACAGGAAATAATTGTCTTTAATATTGGTGATGACGGGTTTGCAAAAGTGGCTTGTGCTTTACAGTTTACTGGAGAAGGAGTTTTGTATCTCTGTTTTTTTTTGAAAGAAAAATAATAACTTTGATAATAATAGCCTTATTACCTTTTTTCTCCGGGGTTCGAGTTAATAAGGGGTGTTTTAGTCCAGGAAACCTCAAAACAGTTCAAATTAGCGATTGTTTGAGTTCGGAGTTTGACTTATCGAGTGATTTTTTTATAAAAGTATTAGTAAAGGTCCGAGAAGGGAAATTAAAAATCAGTTCAAGATACTTGAACTTCGAGTTATTTAAACTTCGAGTTACTTGAACTTCGAGTTACTTGAAGTTCGAGTTATCGACGTTTGAAGTTATCAGGATTACAAGTGGTTGACTGAGTTTAGGATTAATTTTCTTCCAAAAAGTCATCCTTTTTTCGAAAAAATTATCTGGACCACCAGTCTGAGAATAAAAACACGTCAGCCATTGTATTGTAACAAGAATTTATATCATGAGTCAATATTGAAGTAACATTTTTGACCTTAACTTAAAATCTTATTTTTAACTTTTCCGGTTGTTTTGATGGACTACTTAAAAATATATAAAAAAAAACAAAAATAAAAATACATCGTACATAAAAGACATAGAAAAAAAGGAAATTTGAATTGCTATCTGTACTGTCTGGAAAAGCCGAGACATCTGTGAGTTGCGTTGAAAAATCTGTTAACATAGAAAATCAACACTTCATAATGTGGTGAACCTGACGAAGAAGATAAACTCGAAATATTTGCTGTCATTTAGTCAAGTTCAGAAGAGACACAAAAAAAGGAGTTTAAATTTAATTTGGCTATTTTATGTGATAACTTAAGGCACATAATTATATATGTGTATTTTATCAATATTTGCTAACTGACGTGCTAAGCTTGTAAACAGCAAATATACATTTACAGAACGTCTTTAAGGTCGACAGCGCGTTGTGGACATTGCTTGACTGGAATTATAAAGACATGGATATGTTGGGAGGAGGTAAAACAATTCTCCACTGCGATTTAGCTAACTAGTTTTTTCTTAGTTTATGTTTCTTTGCTTGCTTTTTTTTAAAGTTTATTTGTTTGTTTTTGTTTATTGTCAGTCATTCTCACCATAAATCACTTTATTATTATTATTTTTACAGGTAACCTTTCAAAACCGCCGAATAAAATCAGTTCAACACTATTACTTTTTATTTGTTTCTTTTTTTTTCAGAAAAAAACTTCAATATTTCAGTCTCCATTAACGTAAGTGGAGATACCAGTTCCATAAATACACAACAATCCTCCATCAACTTTGCAGATAATGACTCTGTTGATTCAAATTATACATTCCAAAATGTTACCAGCCCGGTGGACGCCACCCAGCAGTTATATCTTGCAATGTATAATCGCGGTTGTGGTGCTGTGGTGAGCGATTCTGTGAAGCCTGGTCCCCCGTTGGAAAAAATATCAGCGAACAATCCAAAACATAGAATTACTTTAAGTACTCTTCAACACGAGCAAAATAATTTGATCGAACAACGTATACAAGATCGAACGAATACTCTACGGACCCTGAATGTAAGCAACCCTGTGACGCCACTATGGACCGCTTATAATAATTACACTGCTCGGTTGTTTCAAAACGTGGAAACGAAAGGAACGATTCCATCTGCTACACCAGGTGTACTATCAAATCAAATTTCTTCATGTATGTTTGGAACAAACCGTAACATGCAGCTAACTAAGGAGACCAACATGACGACAGATCTTTGGCCCACAGAGCATTCTCAGGGTAGGTAGATAAACTTTATCTCGTGACTTGGTTTAAAAGGATTATGTGAGCAACTTGTTTATGAAAAACTGCGTGCTGGACCTTCAATACTATGGTACTATACTGAATGGAGTTGCAAATATTAGATCTCTGTCAATACAATTCTTATTTCTACATGGCAAATGTAATTTTCTGCCTGTGGACTGTTCTTTAAAATGATAAACGTGCCACTAAAAACAACAGCAATCGTGTTTTAGTAGCTCGAAGCTTGACAGAAATGGAAGAATATATTTTACAGCTAACGATTACCAATAATTAAAGTTAACTGCAGCAAAAAGCAATCGCAAATTTCGTCAGGACTTCAGTTACATGTCTAATGAAGCAATTATTCCTTTTTTATTTTTTTATCAAAGGTAAATTTAGTTCAGAAACGAATTAATAATGTTTTTAGTAATGAAAATTTGGAAATTAATTAATTAGCAACTTTGGACATTACATATTGGAAAGGAAATCAAATTTATAAGATTGTTCTCACTGACACAAACGTTTTCTATATAAGACGACACATAAGCCTTGTATTCGTTAAAGTTTACTCGTTAATGCTATTTCTTAGACCTCAACTTGTATATTTACATTATGAGAACATTGCAAAAACTGCGTATGGTACATTTTTCAACGTTGTTTTCTAGTCTACACATCTGTCAAAGTTAAGACTCGCAGCCTACCGGCTGTAAAGTACTGTCCATGCGATGCTGTTTTCAATTTCTTTGAACAAACAATCATTTGCACAAATTTTGTCCATGGTTGTACGTCTTCAAGTTTCTTGTGAGAAAAACGTGCCTTCCTATACCGCCTTTTAACTTATCGCCGCTTTTTTCAACACCAATGAAAACAACAGAGCAACACAGCACAATATCCTGAAGTCCAAAAAGTTGTTTTACAACAACAAATCATAAAATTCACGCTAACCCGAGTATCTTTAACTTGTTTGACGTCTAAACCATTTCATTTGTTTACAATTCAACATAATACAGCCTGTCAATAATGATGCGGGAAGGAACAAAGTAGTTGTTTGCTTTCAATTGATACATATACACGAAGCGATACCTTCCTGTTTCCTCTTTCCTGTAGAATTATTATTACGACAACACGTCACATGTTACACCTTATTGCATCGTTTCTTTTATTTTGCCAAAATGTCTGCGTCAATGTTTCGATATAAATTTTAACAGAATGTCAAATTTTATAATGACTTTACGCGATGACAATTTTACTTCTACTACTATTTTCGTTTCAAATTATTTTAAATTAAAAGCTTCCAGACATAATCATTAAAGTTATTTAAACTTTTTTTAAATTGGTGTTGTAGTCTAGAAATAGGGCAGAAGATCACTTGCTCAGTCATACTATCATATGCTCTGCTAAGTCAGGATAGGCAACTTAAAAATCTATATACACATTGTAAGATAGCCTGTAATGTGAAATCAATAAACACGGGATCATTAGTTATAAAGATTATCCTTCTGTCGTGTCAGCTTTTTTGATAATTTAATCCAAACATGGGCATGAACGTATTTTTTGCCTTACGGCAAGCCATTTCATGTTTAATTGGGTGTGGTAGGGTCTTATAATATAAAGTTGATGACTAATTTTTAGTGTAAAGTCAACAGAGGATAGAATATGCATGTCAGAAATAACTATTTCATTACTGGTAAATGTCAAATGTGACGTTAAATAATGATATTTTCTTATTTAATTAGATCCAACAATGAGAAGCCGGCCATGTTTTTCATCTCATCAAACAAGAGAACTAGAACGAGAATTCAGTTTGTGTCAGTACGTCACGAGAAGGAGACGTATCGAGTTGGCTTATTCTCTAAATCTGTCCGAAAAACAGATCAAAACCTGGTTTCAAAATCGACGAGTTAAGGAAAGAAAACAGAAGAAGCTATCCGGTGATGAGAAAGCTCCTGAAAACAGTGATTGATATTTAAATTTTCAGTCAGACAGAAAGACAAAGACAAATTTTCAGTTATACTGCCATTCTGCCATTACAGGCATGGAAAGATAAAAGGTAACATGACAAGAGAAGTTTCAGCAGAAAATCCGACGCAAGAATTTTTCGGCCACAATAACTTACCTTGCTCGTGATAATACCAGACAAAAACAGGCGGAGAGACATATCCGTCAGTAGAGACAGGATTAAAAATGGATAACACACACGTCAACACCTTGGATCACCTGTCAACGACGTTTTACCTTTTCCATGTGTTCACACTAACGAATAACCGCAACAGGCCGCAGCAGGTCAACAAAAAATGTATTTTTGGTATTTTTTTATTATTCCTTTGATGTGTATTTTCTGAAGCTATATATTTTTTATCATATCCTCCCCATTATAGATTGTAGGTATAAAACTTCATATTATAGCCTGAAATATATGAGGCTATACATCAATTTGTTGCATCGCCTAACCCCAATCCCTTATAAGAATTTAGTGTTACAAGTTGTTTCTGTTGTTTTGTTATATATACAATTGTTGTCGGCGCATTCATTGTCCTCATCGTATCCTTGTCATTATCGTTTTCGTTTTCGTAATTGTTTTCGTTGTCGTTGTTGTTGTTTTTTGGGGTTGTTGTATAGACAGAAGTTATAAATAATTCTTAATTTTTATTTTGTTATAAATACTATTGTTATCGGCGCATTTTTTTTTTCTTATCGTTGTCGTTGTCGTTGTCGTAATTGTTATCGTTGTCGTTTTTGTGGTTTTGTATAGAAGTTATAACTAATTCTTGAATTTTATTTTGTTGCAAATACTAATGTGTCGTATTTGTTGTCGTAGTTGTTATGGTTGTCGTTATCGTTGTCGTAATGTTGTCGTTGTCGTTGACTTTGTTGTTGTTGTTTTTGTTGTTGTTGTTGTTTTATAGTACACATTGTAACTAATTCTTGAATTTTGGTAATAAATCATGACAACATACGAATAATACAAATAATACTGAAGAAGAAAAGTATATTTCAAAATGTAAATAAATGATATGATATGGATATTTGTCTTCAAAATTTGTCTTCAATCTTTGGAGGCAACTTGCAGGCGAACATCTCGTCCTGACATTTCATGTAATCCTTTAAATTGACAGCTTTGGCGCGACATCTTTGATGCAAATCGTTGCACTTCAAAAAGAAAGAGAAGAAAAATCAACCTATTAATTTAAAAAAAGTCATGCAGCCGAAATAAATTGGCAACAACACAAACGCACAACTGAAAAACGTTATTTAAACACTGGACATCAAAATTGACGTGCATTACCGCGAGTAAAGATTGGGGTGCATGTTGCACGCTCATGCAAAGCCCTAACTGTTGGTTTTTCGACTCAAACAAAATATATTTAAACTCAACGAGGTTTAATTCCGATAATATACATCACACTCAGATCTTGTTATAGGTTACGGGAACCAGCAAAACACGGTTTCTTTGTTTCGTGGTGCCATTTGTTAAGAGCGATCTCAAACTAAATACTACATCAAGATGTGACCATACCCCATCATCAGATATGAAAAAGGGTCTCTGTTCTGCAATGTTGGGCGCTCATGAAAAGCCCTAAATTGTCGTGAACACTGGGATTAAAAATGACGTCACATAGACATTTTTCGCCCTTTAGAATTTTATATTTACTCTCGTGTTATTTATGTTATTCGTTTTTAAGTTGGTAAAATTAATTTTAAACAAGTAAAATAAGTGATCATTTTATTAATAAAGGTCCGTTATTCCGAATTATATAGGGTAAAGCTACGGAAGCTTATTAGGGCCATGTCTGCACATTTTATTGATCAATGTTGTATCTCGAGGTCAATGTTGTATCTAACCTTCAATCCCAAGATGGAAACTTTGATCTTAAGATGGAAGCTTTGATCTCGAGATCTAAAGGAAGCTTGAAATGGAAGGTTTGATATAGGAGATCGAAAGGTGTTCTTTGATCTGGAGATGAAAACTTCGATCTCGAGATACAACATTGATCAATGAAATGTGTAGACATGGCCGTAATAAGCTTCCGTATAAGGGTAAGCTTCTTTTGTATGAAGCTTTACAATCAACTTAAGTTTTCTGATGCACGTGCACAAAGAAATGTTTATTTCTCATAATATAACACAATAACAAATAAAAACCAAATTAATTTTAGATTGATAAATAATATAACACAATAATATAATTAAAACAATGTCATCATCAATTAAACTTCTCGTACTTATTTTTATAACACAATAACAAAGAAAAACCCAATTAATTTTAGACTGATAAACATTTACAACTATTTTTAATAAAATACTTTGCACCGGGTTCTTTTAAATTGCGTTGCCATAACTAATTCATTTTCGGTAACCGTGAAAACAATAACTTGTTCTCACGAGTATTTCTGTGTTTGTTTCTAGGGATTTTCTACACCCATGAAATTATAATTTGAAGGGCTAAAAAAATTTATAAAAACTAGTCATTAACCCGTGGAAAAATCCACGGGTTCGCCCGTCCTTTTTATACCGTACTGCGTGTGTCTCGCTACTTGGGCATCTAAGCTACCATTTTGTGTGACTGACGGACAGACGTTTACGGGTATTATAATATAGACTAGCCGTTAACCCGTAGAAAAATCCACGGGGTCGCCCGTCCTTTATATATCGCATTTCGCGTTTTCGCCACGGAACTCGCCTATCGCGGACAGACAGACAAAATACGGCTATTATTAAAGAGATAAAGGATAAGTTTCAAGAGGGTAACCTTCCTATAAAAAACACAGGACAGATAAAAAGTAAGAAATTTTTATAAGTATATAATATATACTTACACAAGCCCACAAAACATTTGCTTTGCATTTTTTGTATCCACTTTTTTTCGCCCACCAACTGGCTTTCTTGGCACATGCAGTGTATTGGTCCTTACACTAAAAAACAGAACTTTGTAATATAATGACTGTTTTCTGAGGAAAATAAAAAGCAGTTTCATGCCCAGGTTTCTTTCCACTGATCCAAAGAATGCGTTACAACCAACATTAGTATAAACACAACCTCATCCCCAGGGTTTTTTTATATCTTAACAGGACTTGAACAGGAAAAACATAATGAGCTTTGAAGTTGAGGTTGGTATGAAAACGCTAATGCTCGAAGCTGCCTGGGCCTATATTGGACGAGTTTTTGTAGGAGCTTTTTAGATTGACTACTTAACCTTTTTTATTAAAACTTCTAAAATACTGCCCCAACGAGCCTAAAACTTGAAAATTTTCATACTTTCTACATTTTCACAACTTTTCATTAAAAATTTCATTAAATTTTTATTAAAAAGTCCACCTTAGACGTTACCATGGCGATCGTGTTGCCAAATATAGTACCAGAAAATTTTTTTTGACTTTATGAGGAGTGTTGTGGCGAGTCATTTTTTGCATTACCCGAAATGATAATTGCGCAGGGTGCTCCCTGCGCAATCACACAAAATTTCGTGTCAAAATCAAACCCATTGACACATATTGGTCTGTGGCAAAGGAGCACTTCACAGAAATGATGATTTTGTAGCAAAATTCCTGAATCCAGCAATTGTTATCTTAGCTGATTTTTTTTTTCTGATTACATGACAAGCCTTTTTGTTATAATTTCTGATGCATTAAAGTTATAGTGTTGCTACACTTTTCGCGCGAGGTGGGGTTGTAATACAACTTTTTCTTATCCACAATAAAACTTTATTGCGAAGGGGTTGGTAAGATGGCAGTACCAGGTCATACCAACATGCACAGCAATTAATGAAATCTTCAGTGACGTCATTTAGAAATTATATTAATTATGTGAAAAAAAGAAGATGAAAAAAATAAAATAAAAGTTAAATTATGAGTTACCATTTGAGCTGTTAATGTCACACTCCCATCTTCAACTTCATTACTTATATCAGCATCTTCTTCAGATAAATATCCTGAAACAGTTAAATTTTTACAGCTCCGTCTGCATTTAAAAACAAATTCACTTGTGCTTAATAGATTAAAACGTTTTCTTCTATTTTTTATGTTTTAAGTGTACAGCTACTTTCATATAAAGGCCTTTTCAACCATATAGATATCTCTATGTTTTAGCAAGAAAGATGGACATTTTATTGCCGGTGTAGTGTGAAAATAGTGTGTTATTTTTATAAAAATTTTTGACATATTTTTAACAGAAGCTAAAGTCGATTAAAAAAATTAGACGGAAATATTCCCTTTGAAGCAAAATAATCGAATATTCTGATTGGTTGTTGGAAATTTCTGTTGTAATATCGCATGAGACTTATGTGGGAAATCATTATTCTTTTTATTCATTATAAAATATTTGCAACATTGTTGGATGTTCGCAAGTAATATGCAAAACTTCAGGAAAATTCACCGAGGTTAGATATGCAATTATCCTAACCCGTGATACAATGCAGGTTTCCCAGGGTTTTATAATTGTTTTGAATAATTTACGGTTCATACCAATACAAAAAAAAAACACAAAAAGTCCTTTGCCCAAGTTACAGGAAGCACCATTTTTAGGGACTAAGAAAATCTAACTTTTACTTTGACAATCGCTAATAAATGTATAAAGGACTTTCTCTGCTTTCATTCCGCATTTTTGGGTTGCAAAAACTTAAACAGCGAAAAGTTAGACAGAGTTTAAATAAATTCTTACCAATATTGTAATTTGCCGATGCATAAGCAACGATGAGTAGAAATATTATGCACCTCATGGTATGATTACAACGCAGAAGCCAAACAACTGATATCATTTTGAATAAGGCGAGAGCTTTTAAGGCAAAACGTTTATTTATATAATCTACTTACTTACCATTCCTCTTGGAAGTTCTTTGTAAAACTATACAGGCCACCCAAATAGAGAATTGGGCAATAGATTCACGTGATTCTGTGACATAGTCGGATTAAATGTTTGTACACCTTAAGGTCTGTGTCATCTTATTTCGAAGTTTTTAATAAAAACTTAAAAGCGTAGAAAAACATTGTAAGTGAGATCTAAACACCTTGTTATTAAAATGAAAAATTAAATCAAGATTGATGTTTGTATGTTTATGCAACTGATCGAATGTATTTTTTAATTACATGCGAATAAATGCAAATATATTTGTATAGATTCTTTAAACGTAATTAATTTCAAAGTCTTACAACTCGTCATCAAAGTATGAAGAAAGCGTTAGCTATCCTCTAACGGCTAAGCAGCGTTTAGACAACTCCACTAGCGCACTTTATGCCGGTGTAACCGTAAATAATTACTCCCTGAAAAAAATTACTCCTCCCCCCCTGGAGTGTTAATTTCCCAGGAAATTATTACTCCCACACGGAAATTATTACTTCCTTGAAATTACTTTTTACAAATGGAGGAGTGCTTTTTTCCCAGTAAAACTAACTCTCATGAAGACATTCCATTGCAAATTCGAATGCGCGAGCTTTCTTTATTTATAATTTTTATAGCTTTTTTTATCGATTTTTCAGTTCTGTTTCTATATTTTTCTAGGGTGTCAAGCTCCAGTTAGTTTCATTTTGTTTGATACATTTTTAAACTCAAACGTTTATTTTATCTACAACAAAATACTATTATTTGCTTTATCCGATAAGTTCTTAAGATCAAGGTCAAAAGTTTGTTTTTCTATTATTTAAAGCTCTAATAATCTATTATTTAGATTTTAATGGTCCCACTGAAAAAGAGAAGCCAGACCCACCCCACCGAATTTTTAACTCTTTCGGTAGTCCACTGTAAGTTCTCTTAATAAATTCTTTTTATAAACAGCATAAAAATCGTCATTTTTTATTTATTAAGATAGGGGATTAAAAAGTTTCTGCGAAGAGTAATAATTTTCTGGTAAATAGATACTCCCGGGAGTATCAATATCCTGGGCAATAAGTACTGGGGAGTACTTATTTTCTAGTAAATTATAACTGGGGAGTAAAATTTTAGGGGAGTATGTTTTTACGGTGACACCGGACCTCGAGAGATAAGTAAACTGGCCATGCTGACGTCAGCAACAATAAGCGCGTATTGAGAGTTCTTATATGTGGACAAAATCTGTAATATACGCATACTAAAGCAACGTTGAGCCTCAGCTAAATTTTTTGTTGTTTATATACCCATGTTCTTCTTCAGCACTAAATTTGAACAAGTGCGTTTAACTTAGTGCTGAGAAATATTGGTCTAAAAATATATCAGATTTAGTCTGATTTATATATCAGTACAAAAAAGCAGACTAAAAAAATTTGTTAAAAATTTGGTCACTTTTTTATTTTTACCAACATTTTTTCTCTTTAAGTTTATTATATATAGTAATTGCAGCACATTCTTGTTTTAAACTTTTCAAATAAAAAATTAAACTACCTCTTAGGAGGTTTTACTGCATTAAATAGTAAAATGATAAAATGATAAAACCAAAATTAAAGAAAAACATTCTTGCTTGGTTGGTAAAAAGTTGGTAAAAGAAGATGGTCGCTAAATAAAACAAATAAAAATTTTTGGTCGTTCAATAGTGAGCCACAATTTGATCACTTTTTACAGACTTTTCTTACCGATTAGGTATATTTAGATAATTGCCCAAATTTTATTATTTTTTTACTTTCATTATGGGCATTTTCTCTGGTTTTGTGGTTTTTCTGCTTGCACTTATTTCGTAGCTAAAATAATTCAATTCCATAAACTAACGAAAGGTATGAATCATCGCTGTCTGAGTAGCGTTTAGCACGAGAGTAGAATTAAATCTAAGGCGGTTGTCTAGTTGACCAGCTATGCTTGCACGCCTTCCGTAGCTCAAATAAAAACTGCACTAGGGCCACTTTAGAACCCTGTTTGATCATACCAAGCCTTGGCAAACAATTGTAATAAATCAATAAATTAAATTTTTCATCCTCCACACCCTCTTTAGGTAGATAGATTTTTTCTTTCTTTTCTTAAGGTCAGCCAGCTTAGATTTTTTTTGCATAAAAAAAGTATCTTATTAGCAAAATTAAGAACAAATAATAAACATGATTTTGATTCGACATGCTGTTCACGCAGTAAAGAGCAAACAAAATGCATCACTGATTTATACGTAGACAATATTTGTAAACAAATTTATACTTCTTTCGATTTTTTTTCTGCCATATAATATGAAACTTGGGAGGTAGCTAAAAGCAAAAAATGAATCGGCTAATAATTCTTCTTTTTTTTGCAACGCTATTGTCGGCTGTCTTTACAAAGAATGCTGAGGATAATAAAAAAAAGCTGGAAGAAAGCAAAACGATGGTGAAGAATCTGGAAAATAACGATAAAGAGACAAAAACAGCAAATGAATTAAACAAAGCCGGTGTGATAAATGCAAAGCCGGAAACAATAAATTTGTTGAAAATGAAGAAAACTGACCTGACAAAGGGATTCGACAATTTTGATGCTAGGGATGGTGCAAACATTGCAAATGCTGTTGCTACTGGAGTAACTAAAGGTTTACCAGATCTGGTCAAAGGTATAAAATCAAAGAATTGGTACTACATTACTGTAGGTAAGTTGTGATATATGCTACTGCGTTATCTTTATCCCTTTTTGACACTTAACACCGAAACCTATAAAATTAGCCTTTGTTTTTATTTTTAAACAATCACAGACAGACAGGCAGGCATCTTTGGAATCTAGATTTAATTAATTTCGTTATTTACGGCTTTGCATTCTATAACAGCATGCAGAACAAAGTTTGTGTCGAAATTATTGATGCATATTATTTTCACCATCTGCTTCATTGAACACTTCATTGAACACTTCAGTAATATGCTGATATATACATATATATCTATATTTAACGTATTTACATATACTTACTTAGATGGTATTTTACGTTATTTGCTTTCACCTACAGCAGTTCTACACTAAGAAATTTTATTAAACTAGTTGTATGCCCGTGAAAGAATCCATTGAATCTAACTAAAAAAATTAGGATTACAGAAAATATCTCCAAACTTAAAGTTTGCAACGCCTACATAAAAATCTATACACCAAATTCTCTTATTTAGACTATTTGCATGCTGCCTTAAAAAAATTAACAGCTAACATAAAATGTTAAATTTTTTTTACAAAGTTTATTTATTTCAGTATATTACATAGCTACAGCTTTGTGCCAAAAATTTACTGTAAATCTTCAAATAAACGCTCTTTTTCTTTTAAACACCTCCTTTATTAAAGGTCCTCCTAAAAACCAAAGTATATATAAGACTTTATAAGACATTCCCCCTTTATAAGACATCCCCCCTCGCTAAAGTTATCTGAGTGCTTAAACAAAGCGTGGAAACTTCCTGTGAACCTTTTTCCAAGTATAAAACATACTCGATATAAAAACAAATTCTTTCGTTGAGGATGCAACGGAACTATGTTAAGGAGACGCTTTTTTCAACCCTTTGGATTAAGATGCAGAAGAAGACGCTTTATTGATATTATTATGTTTTGTGAAGAATAAATTCTAAATTAAGAAAATCCTTTCGGCGTTTAAATATTGTTCTTACCTATAAAATTTTGAACAAGATGTCAGTCCTTCTCCAACAAACAAACCAAACGTAAATATAAAAAGATTTTAGACTTTGCAAGCTGTTGTATCAGCTGCAAGGTCAAAATCCAATTGTACAAAAATTAATATATTTTAATGTTCCTTGCTCACACAAGTTAAAAACCGCAAAGGTTTCAAAACTCACTATCTCCAAGACTTAAATATAAAGAGGTTTGACAGAAATACAATCTTCAACTATTGAGTTAACTAATATTTATCCTTTAAGGTGCATTGAATCTCCTAACTGCACTCACTGTAGTTATTGGTGGTCCATATGGAGCAATGGTTGGTTCTGTTTTATCTATAATAACAGTTGTGTTGCAGATATTTGGTGCACCTACTACAGAATCACAAGAAGATATGTTCACAAGGTAAGAAACCGAATGTTGTTTTACTGTGGAGCACACAGTTTCTGTAACAAGTGGTGCGGTCTCGTATGTTATCCTGACTGGAGATGTTTTCGTGAACATTTTTGATTTTCTTTTAGTTAATACATGCGCACTTGATTAGGTTAAAAAGATGAATAGAATAGTTATGTGTATAAAGCTTACCTGCCATCAAAATAACATAATCTCAAAAAAAAACATTATTTAAGATAATATATCTCTTTTTGTCTGATTTGCATTTAGGAGATATATAAGGAAGCGTCAATTAAATTTTGGTTGTTTGACGTTGTCACTAATTGCATACGTGGGGTGTAGTGGCTGTTGAATATCTGAAGCTCGGCTCTCTTACATAAATAGCACAGCACTGAATATCGTAATAGTGTCAAAATTGGTTTGGATCCTATATAAAGTTAAACAAATAACTATGGTGATGGAAAAGTAGAGGTAACCAAACAAAGAAGGGGAGAGGGGGCAACACAGCCTTTAAAATTAAACTATATAGTTTGTGAGATACGTATTATAAACTATTACAGATTAACTTATTTAGGAATGGAAGTAGCGTTTTTAGATAGCTATCCAACTTTTTCTTATAATTTTGTGAAAAGGTGATAGGGCCAAAAATACCGCGGCTGTAACTTCTGTTACTTCTTTAACGCAAGTTAACTTTTGTGAGAATTAATTGCGTGAGAATTAAGAGAATTAATTGCGAAAATAAAGTCAGTAGAATATCCCGAATACAATGCTAGCACTGGATAAATCAGCAGGGAAAAATTAGATTTGTTTCTCATAAAATAATTACAAAAAAGATTTCAGGAGAATTAACTCGAGCAAAGAGCTTTCTCAGTAATTGTCATAGGATACTCAAAACATTTGTAATTCTGCTTTCTGTGCGAAAAATAGAAAGATAAAAGTCCTCACATTAAAATTAATTAACCAGCAATGATTTTGGAGTCAAGTCTGACGATTGATTCAGATCTCAAGATGAATTCTTCTGGATTATATTGTTAAGAAAATAAAAATAATTTTGGCTAATTAATTGTAATACAAGTGCTTATGTATCAAGACATTCCATAAAAGAGTACCCTATTTTAAAAATTCTCTGCAAAAACCTCAATTGCAATTCTATTTCAAAGAAATGAAGTCATACGGACATTCGATTAACTGTTATTAACAAGTTACTATCTTTAGTTATTATACCGGGTGAGGTATTTTGCCCAACGCATTATTGGGTATTAGAATGAGTATTAAAAATAATAGATCGATGTTTTGTAGATAGACATTGAGAATATAAGTTTTCGCAAAAGTTTAAAATGCGGTTTCTTTTTATCATTCACACTCGAAAACACGCTGACTTCGTATTTTATTATTAATACTAGTCGGTGGCCCGTGGATAAATCCACATGCCACCTTTATTTACCGCATTTTGTGTGTCTCACTACTGCGGTTACCATTTTGCGTGACAGACAGACAGACATGTACGGGTATTATAATATAGACTAGTTGTTAACCCGTAGAAATATCCACGGCATCGCCCGTTTTTAAATTACACGCTATTTCGTGTGCCTGTTGCACGACACTTTTCTTGCGGACAAAAAGACAAAATACGGCTATTATTATGGAGAGTAGTCGTTGCCCGTGGAAAAATTCACGGGATCGCCCGTCCTTTTTATTAACCCGTCGCAACAAAGTGGATAAAAATATATCGCATTTGATATTCGTGTTTCCGTAACATCGTTTTCTAACTCCGCGGGAGGTTCGCGCAGAAACAGACAGACGGAATACGGCTATCACAATAGAGACTAGTCGTTGCCCGTGGAAAAATCCACAGGTTCGCCCGTCCATTATATTTACCCGTCGCAACAAAGTGGATAAAAATATACCGCGTTTAATATTCGTGTTTTCGTAACATCATTTTCTATCTCAGCATTATTATAGAGACTAGTCGTTAACCCGTGGAAAAATCCACGGGGTCGCCCGTCCTTCATATATCGCATTTCGTGTTTCTGTAACGGGACGCGGTTTTCGCGGACAGACAGACAAAATACGGCTATTATTAAAGAGATTGTATTTTGTTTGTTGGTTCATTATTTGATTTTTGTCATTTTTTTTTCTTTTAAAAACAAAATGCATTTAAACTTTGCGGTTAAGAGCGTGATATTAATTCTATTGACATTGCAGCCTACGGAAACTGGGACCAGTAATTATGTAACTTCTTTAGGGTCCTCACTGATATGCAAGTTGACGAATTGAAAACTGAAGTTGCTGGAGTGAAAATGTATTTTGAAACTCTTCAAGTAGTGGTGACAAAATTTCGACAACGTCTCGTAAAAATTGATAAAGAAGAAGCTACAGCCTTGTTCACACTATCTTTTAGTCATGTTGCTATTTTTGGTAAACTCCAGGAAAAGATAGAAAAATTTTGCTTTGTGGGTCCGTTTGTTGATGCAGATAAAACCAAAAAAGATTTGGATGTTAAGCGCTGTCTAGGATTGGTAAAGGGCTATCTAAAACTTTCAATATTAAAGCAACTGCTGTTAGCTGAGATGGCTGGACTATGCCAGGAAGCAACAGGGTGCTACTACGACTACAAAAAATTGAGCGGTTTAACTGACAATTTTTTCGAATTGATCAAGGAAGCCCAAGTACTAGATGAGAAGGTACTCGGTTTCTTGGCAGATCCAATGGGAAGTGTGTCTGCTAGATACACGATCTACAAGTTGTACTCAGTACCCGAAGATAACATGGAAATTATCGAGTATTTGAGGAGAATGGATATCAATGCTGACGCTGACAATGAGGCAAAGAAAATGGATAAAATGTTTAACCAAGATGGTGTAGTAATCTGCTCAAAACAATATCTCCAAGGACTTTGTCAACTTGTTGATAAGGTACCATAAGGATTTTTTCAAAGTTTTCTTTTTCCCCTTTTTGTATCTGTAAACCAAGCTGTAATACAATCTCAAGGCTGAAATACACTATCATTCTTTTACTAATATTGAAAAATGATCATTTGACAAATTATAGACAAATTAAGTCATGCCATAAGTTTATTACAAAAAAAACACTGTGGCTAAACCTTTCTTTATATCTCCTTGTTTAGAAAGAAGGCACACAAACCCTCTCAAATTGGAAAGACACAATGTCAATGTTTATTCCGCCAGGATTAGCTGTAAAGGGGACTGTCGATAAAACAGAGATTGGACCATTCCAAGGACTGGCAGTGTATTCCTCCGCCAAGGAACTTGTGAAACTGAACACACTTGAAATATACGAATCGGAAATGGACTTAGCCACAACTGTTCGCATATGCACAGGTGAGTGAGCCAGTCTTGGCCACAAGTGATGTTTGAGTAGGAATAAGATTAATTTAAATGTAAACGCAACCGACTCTTCATATTTTAAATACCTAGCTTTATTTATAATGAGCTTTGATTATCAAATATCCTGCGTGGGTGGGCGCTAAAAGTGGGCGCTGGAGGTGGTAGATTTAACCACCTACTCAGGTTTGGAATTATTTAAGTTATGTTGATGAAACCTGGCAGGAACATCATAAAAAATGATTGACAAGGCTAAAGATTTGCTCACGTCAAAGGGATAGTTTGAAAGAGATTTTAAGTTATTTTTCGTTTTTTTTAAAAAAATAATGAATATTTTAGCCCTAATAATGGCCCTGGCAGCTTGTTAGATGGTGTTGTTTGAAAAAAATTATTTTCGAATAGGATTCGGCGCTAAAAATTGGAAATATTTATGTAAATCTTCAACTTTAGCTACTTTGCTATGACGTCTTCATTATTCTAAGGACATGTATTTTTACCGCTGACCATTATGAATTTTCTTGCGCATGAAAATCGTTTCCGAAATGGTTTCTGTTTGTAATACTACCTTTTAGGACAATGCGGTAGGGTGAGGACAAACATAGTAACCACTAAAGTTGAAAAACATTTTATCAAAAGTTGCCAAATATATAAATATTATGGTCATCGTGATTTAGGTCCAGTATTTAGGCTAGTATTTTAGGAGTTCATATTAAAAGTGAGTTAGTGGTGGAATCAACGCCATCCCATCCCTCCCCCAGTATAGCGTATAAAATATATCTGCGATATTTAGAGATGGAGTACTTACTTGTGAAACATAAAGGTTGCGAAATTTGAGAAAACAGTTGGTCTCAGGAAACAAATACATGTATTCATTACCACCAACTTTGACCAAATCAGTTCTTCGTCTTGAGTTAAAGAATCACATCTATGTTTTTAGGTAACGCTTGGTGTGATATGATTGAAGCAAAAGACACGCAACAAGGACTCGATAAAGAAAGTTTTCATGGCATAAAAATGACAAAGCTTGAATCTATAAGCGTTCCTTCTGGAATGCAAGTTACTCTTATAAATGAAGGAAAATCTAAGGTGGCTGGTCCATTCTATGGTGATATAACGTTGAAAGATATCTCTGCTCATAAATGGAAACAGATTATTGCAACCACCTCTCCTGATCAAAACGCAGCTGACATGGTTACTGTTTGCGAACAAGAAGAATTCCAAGGTTATTGTCAACAACTTGGCGATAAGTTCTTATCTGAAACCCCTGTAAAGTTTGTCGAGTTAAAGGATGATAAAGGTGTTAAAAAACTGACCGTAGAGAAAGTTATGTCAATGAAGGTACCAGCGGGAATGGAAGTTAAGCTGTTTTCTTCAAAGATCTCTGTTATGTCTGGTCCCTACAAGGGACCACTAGAAATTACAAAATTAGGAGATGATAGCATAGATAGTGCATCAATGAAGAATATCTTGGTGGAAGATACTAGTAAAAATGATGCCAAGGAAGCTAAAAACCCAGCTACACAATCTTCTGGGAAACCTGCAGCGAAACCTGCAACGCAACCTGCAGCAAAACCTGCAACGCAACCTGCAGCAAAACCTGCAACGCAACCTGCAACGAAACCTGCAATGAAACCAGCAGTCAAACCTGCAGCAAAAGCTCCTGCTAAAACGTCAGCAAAACCATATAAAAGACACAAGATCAAACGCACACACAAAATGGCTTGAACATAAAACGTCCAGGTATGTTAAACAAGAACATTTACAGACCCGGTATTGATTTTGTTGACTGTAATGAAGCACCTTGTATTTTTATTAAACGAGAAAATATATTCGTTAAATTTGCGTTTTTACTTAGAATTATAAAAAATCCTAGCCAACCTATTTAAAAACAACTTTTCACGTACGAATGCAATAGATTACGTTTAGTAGGCCTTTTTATAAGAACAAACCATACCAGCCATAAACAGAAGATTTTCATTGGTCAAAAATTTAAGAAAATTCTAAGCTTTATATTGCTTTAAGTCTGAAAAACAATCTAAAGTATAAAAAAATGGTAATTAAGATCAGCCGCCCTGGGTGGCAGATAATGAAAGGGTTGAACATATGACTAAAAAATATTTTCTTGAATTCAAATTCTTCAGTTTCCGTCCCAAAAAATTTCAGAATTAATACTAAGAAAATCCCAGTATCAAGTCATTCTTTTTTTTTTTTTTTAAAAAAAATTTGTGTTTTTTAATCCAGAAATATTCAACTAATTATCACATCTTGCAAACTTAACATGAATCATTGATTGTCACTGAGAATAATACACATTGCAATTTCTGTCTCTTTCGAACATGAAAAGTGAAGGTAAGTCCTGGAAAGTTTATTCACAGAAAAAAAAGTTTGGTCCATCTGAATAAAAAGGCCAGATTAGCCTTAACTTGAAGCCGACTCATAAATCTTCAATGTTTACATTTTTCAGTTCGTTGCCGATAACAGATGTAAGTAGACCAAAAGATAAAGACTTAATTTTCTTTGTTCGAAATGGTTTTGCCGTAGCTATATTTCGGACATCTTGCAGAGTAATTTATAATTGCTAACAGGCAAATGTTGTCAGTTTATCAGACAAGATATGGTAGTAGCAAACAGTAACAGCTGACTTCTCGTGCGTTTTTCAAACAGAAAAATTTTTGAGAATTTTCTATTACAATCCTGGACATAATATTTTTGGCCATTTCTCGAAAAGGCAAAACAGCATCGCCTGACGAAAGCTCCGCAGTCGAAAAGCTGTGAAAGTTCGCATAGACAGATGTGTAGGGTGGGTGAAGAATGTTTGAAATGCCCTAATCGCAGTTTCTGCGGTGTCCGCATTGTGGAGCAATTAACGTGACGGCCCATTAAGGTCCATGAAATTCAACATTGGCACATTCAAAGTGCGTGGATTTAATATAAAAAGGTGGTAAAACATTGCATGTGGTTAAAGCAGTTCTTCCAATAATTTTTGAATAAGATTGTGATGGCAAAAAACTTTACTATTTGTTTAGAAGTAGTTTTTGATGATCAGACAACAAAATTTAAAATATAAACTTTCTTTTGCTGCTGACCCCACAACTACAAACAACCGTTTAATAATTCTTATTTAGCGGGACAGAGATTGCTAATTTAATTTAAGTTGTAACTAAGATACCTTTATCATATGTTGACCTTTCTTTACTAACTAAATCTACTGTCAAACAAATAACTGTGTGACCGGGGTTGAACAATCGGAGGAGTGCTTAATAAGTGCCGTAAACTGTACCACACATCCAGGTGGAACGCTTTAGTACAGATATGCTTTATGTCGTAAATTGAGTGAATTGCACAAAACATTAAAGTGTTTCGGGTGCAATATGTTTTGAAAAATAACTTTCCGGAAACTTTAGCTGAAATAAAAACTCGTCATAACAAAGACAGGCTCATAACTGCAGTTTAAATAAGAACACAGGAAATGGCTTATCGGTACCCCCGTCCCATTTAAAAAATCACTCAACAATTTTATTTTGCAGATTAAGTTTGCAAAATCCGTTGCCAGTTCGAATAAAAACACATCATAAAGCCTGTCAATACAAATAAATCATGTGTAAAAAGGCTACTTACCTAACTGCATTAAGAAGATTATACATTTAAAAATTTTGTTGGCTACTTTTATTTATTAGCCAGAGATAGCTAGCTGGCTAGCTGACAACAACCACAACTCCATGTGAATAAAAATCAGATTGACGAAGATACCACAAAAAATGTTATATATATATATCCTATTTAAACAAAAACAAGAAGCCCTGGGGGCTCTAAGAATTTCCGCTCGCTACCAAAATATTTGATGACAACCTGCTAATTTGTTGTGTTATTGTGTCAAACATTTTAAGAGGTTTGGTGCATGAAGCTCTGAAGATAAAGCACACAAGTGACATTATATCTTACAATAAACGCAAACAAAACGAAACGTGTCATAATAAACTTACATTTTAAATGAAATTGCTAACAAAAAATACAGCCTATCATTTATGGTTGAAAGTCTTGCGATTGAAACGTTTATGGTCTTGAACGGCATTTAATTGACAAAAAATCAAAATTTTGATGTGATCATCATTTTCAGCATACTTTTTTTATTAACTGTGCCAATTTTTGTCTAAAATAAAGTAGTTTTAATTTTTAATGTTTTTTTAAAATCGAATATCGTGTAAACATCACAGTTTTTTGTTGTAGCTGCAACATAGAATTCTTGAAAACATAAAAGTTAGTTTCACTTATTTTTCGCGTTTTGTTTACTTTTTTCCGTGTTAATGCTACAATATTTAAGCTTTAAACACGGTTGCTATGGTAGCGGGCAATACTGTGGAATATTGCCCGCTATTTAAGCTCTAACCAATCACATTACGCGATATTAAGAAATATTGATGCCGCCCTTTTACCCGGGTAATAACAGTTGAAATTTTCTAAGAGCTGTAACAGCTTGGTATCATTGTAACCAATACTGTAAAATGTGCATGTAATTTTTACCGTTCTACTATGGCACACTTTTTTAAGTAAGAAAAGTTCTATATGTAAAATTTTTGCAAAAGAAGTTATGTCCAACTAAGTGGACTTAGAAGCACTTTAATCATAGGGTTTTATTAAATCATGCCAGTCTGTCAACATCTGAAATCACAGCAATACTTGTATAGAAAATTCCAGACAAGAAGCCGAAAAGTGTTAACGAACAATATCGGGCTTTCAACCTGAATGTGTGGAACAGTTTAGGGCTCTTATTAGGGCTCTTATTAAGAACTCCTCCGGTCGTTCAACGCCGGGTCACACAGTTACTTGTAGCTTAATCCGGGGTTTTGACGCCGGGTTCCCCGGCTAGTACATATAATATGTAAAAGGTTGACGGTAGATTTAGTTAATAAAGAAAGGTCAACATATGATAAAGATATCTTTACCCACCCTACACATCTCTCTATGTAAACTTTCACAGCCTTTCGACTCCGGAGCTTTCGTCATGCGATGCGGTTTTGTTATTTCGATAAATGGCCAAAAAACTATCATTTTTCAAAAATGTTATGTCCGGGATTGTAGTAGAAAAATTCACCGAAAATGGCAAGAAGTTAGCTGCAACGTTATTTCCTGATAACATCAGAAAAGAGCTTGTGTCTCTGGACAACAGAGCGAGAAATGTCACGAAAATTGCAAACGTTACAACAATCAAAAGTACGATAATAAGAAATGTGTGTTGCGTAGTTCGTAGATGTATTGACGGAGTGAGTTGTAGCAGCTTCAACAGTTACTTCGAGTTGATGAATCACGAAAGGGTTACACGGAATAAGCAGTTATCATTACGCTTGCCAAAAGTTAAATTAGAAGTTGCAAAAAGTGGTTTTTATAACATGGGTACATACAACAAGTTGCCATTAGACATTAGAAAAGAAAAATGTTATGTAAATTTAAAAAGAAATTGAAGCAATACTATATTTAGGTGTATGTTATGAAAGTTTGTTTCTTTGTTTTCTAGATGTGTCCTATTTGAGGAGCGTCTTTACTCAAAGTTTGTGTCCACACTCAATCATTTTTTAGCGTTTTTATTTAGATTTTAATCAAATATTTACTAATTTTTAGCTATATATTTTTTAAACAGGTTGTTCAATATCCTGTATAAATATTGATAAATAAATAAATAAACTACTCGCTACTACCATTACTTGATTTATTAACTAACAATGTTTGCCTGTTAGCATAAAACAAAAGATTACTCTGCAAGATGTCCGAAATATAGGTAATCTTAATTTTTATATGTTGTAGTGAAAGCGAAGTTACCTAAACTTGGACAAATACAGGCAAGAGGTATTCTGTTCAGTGCTAATATGTTTGGATCATAACGGAGTGACAATGTAACAGGAAGGAAATGTATGAATTCATCTGTTTTGTAGGATCAATATGGTAGCAAAGACGTTGCCGTCGCGCGAAATACGACAAAAACAGTTTTCCTTGAGATTTAGAAACAAACTCCAAATATAATAATATAAAAATATAATAGCAGTTGCTCCTTTTAAATAATTTGTTTACTTAATTACAATGTTTGTATTTTATTCAGCTCAACTGTTTCAAACACCCTTTGTGGCAAGAAGGATGTTAAAACCCTTGTTGAATCGAAGCCATTTGAATATAAACACGATTTAGATTTTAACTGTAAGTACCATAGTCTATACCACTCCCTGCAAAGAGTATTGTCTCAGAAAAACATTTTTAAATAAGGATTCTCTTTCATCAAGCTGCCACCGAACATTTTTAAGAAAGGAAGACCGAAAGTGCTTTGCCATTGGTTTGACCAACAGGAAAACAAACGAGAAAGTTGTGCTATTCGTAAATTTGTCAATCAGTGATAAATGTTACGCCTATAAACTTTTCGTGTATATTCTAAACAAACAAACAGAATACGGCTAATATCAAAGAGATAAAACAAAGATAATAACTGACAGTTTAATTACCAGTCGGAACCCTTAATTATGATTTTAACTGGCGTTATTACACAAGAAAGATATTCAAACTTGTGTGGCATCATTTTAAACCGTATTAGGCAAGTCCTGTATCTATGTAAGGTGACGTCCAATATCGAAAAAAGAGTCGAAATTCTCAGATAATACTTTAATGTAACCATATGGCAACTATACGACTTTTCCTGATTTCATTTTGTTTGTTTCTTTAGGAAGGCTGCCTCTGATTACGAAATGTATAAATTACTTTATACTTAATAAATTAATATCTGTTGTAAAATAAAAATATTTAGTGCTCAAACAACCTCGCTCCCAGCGCCTGTTGTCTCTTTTTTCTGTTCGTATCGCCGTCCCGATGTCAGAAAAGATACAAGATGCCCTAGAGACGAAGTTGGTGCTTAAAGTTTATTTGTAGGGACTTCCGTGCAAGACACTATGACAAAACCACATAAACAGAGAACAGACTGACGCATTTTTCGTTCTGCGATTGACTAAAATGGAATTTTTGAAATGGTTGAATCACTTTTATCTCAATAACAGAGGCGGAATTAACTATGGTGTACTGGTGTAAATCGCTATTAAAAATTAGTTTCAAAGAAATCAAGATGTGTTTCTGCAAGCTTAAATTTCTAAAATTTACGACAGAGTTCTAAAGAAATCAGGATAACACTCGTGCGCGCCGCCCTGCCCAAATGACGGCGTATAAAATTAGTATTAAGAGTTTCCTTCTCTCGGTGGTCGGTTTCGACGGCCTTAAGTTATACCCACATACATTACGCATGCTATCGAGTCAACGCAATTTTAGCATGCGTGAAGCCAAATAAAATTTATTAACATTACTAATCCATAAACCATTTTATAATGTTATGATTAAATAACCGCTCTCCTTCTGGTGTGTACCACATATTTTCAATTACCTCTAATTTAATTATTCCTTCGAATTTTTAAAAAAATGCCAGCTATTTTTGTATTCCACATAATCTAACTTGAACCAGAATTTATACATTAAAAGGGTAGAAACTGGCTTTTAACAAGCAATGTAGGCTGCCAAAATCGGTGTTTAAGAAACTTTGTTTCTCTTTAAATTCACCGCATGAACAGCCATGTTTTTTATGATTATTTGTTACTGAGAGCAGAGAACAAATTGGTAATAAAATCACGTTAAGTGCTCGCGCACTTTTGTTTTCACATGGCTGTGTTGCAATTTTCAGAACGATTATGTTTTAAAAAGAAGTGTGGGACGAAACATATCAGCTCGCAAAAATATCAAGCTCGTGCTTTTTAGTTCATCAAGAAACCACTAATTCTAATTTCCACAAAAAGGTCTCGAGAGTAAATATTATGGAGTCCAGGAGATCATAAAACAGGTTCAAACGATAATTAGAGAACCATACATGGTTTTGCTATACGCATGCATGCCGTAATTAAAATTAATCGTATTAAAAACTTTAACGGACATGTATGAGCTTTAGTACACTTAAGGGACGTGTAGAGAATGGAGTCTTCCGAAGATAAAACGACACCAAAATGGTATGCGATAGATCGAGACATGATCATATGTAAAGTTGCATATTTATTTGAGAATGCAAAACAATCATGTTACATCCCTTTGATGATTTTGTTTTTTGAAAGTATTGGCTTGGATTCGAGCCGCGCTGGACAAATTAACGGAATGCGGTATATTGGCTATTTGATTGGTTCGCCGTTTTGGGGTTATTTAGCTGATCGAAAACAAGCCTATCGTTTCACGGTTACGTTTCTTTGCGTAATTGCTGTTGCCACAATGTGTTCTCAACCCTTCCTAAGTCTACTTGTAGGTGATCAGGAGAAACAAAAGTGCCCTACTAACAGTAATCTTGAAATATTTATAAACCAAACCTTTAACGATAAAATGAATAGAACATTAAATGAAACAATAGGACAACCCATGAAAGGTAACTTTAATGAGGATCATCTTTTTTACACCATGTTGTCAATTAACATTGTAGCATCCTTCTTTGACGGAAGTACACAAAGTTTTATGGACACAGGAGTAATGCGCAGAGTTCTAGCATCGCCAAACCAGCCCAAATTTGGAAATCAACGATACTTTGGAGCAATAGGATATGGAGGGGGAGCCCTTTTGTCAAGTATAGTGATTGATAATTTCCCATCGTTAAAAGTAACATGTTATAGTGGATTATTTTGCGTTTATCTGTTTTTCACCAGCAGTTTAGCTGTTATTTCAAACATCTTATTCAAAGGAATAAAATTCAGTACTCCAAATGCAAAAGAAAAAGGCGAAGTTCGTGGTATATTACGAACAACGTTGTGCAAACCTGACACTTTATTCTTTCTCGTAACTGTGCTCTTTGGTGGAACAGTACATGCGTTTTACGTGAGTTTTCTCTTTGTGTTTTTAAAAGAATTGGATAGCCCCCAGATTCTAATGGGACTGTCCATTACTGTGGCTGCTGTATTTGGATTATTAGGCTTTATATGTGCAGCTAAAATCATTAAAGTAGTTGGAGGAACTATGAATCTACTTTGCTTTGCTTGTTTTATTTGGTGCATTCGTTTCTTTTGTTATGCATGCACGTATAACCCATGGCTTGTCCTTCCTACCCAATTGACGCATGGGATAGGTTTTGCTGCATTTATCGCAGCTTGCGTCGAACACACACGAATGATTAGTTCTCCAGCTATATTGGCTACCATGTACGGAATTATGAACTCTCTATACTTTGGAGCTTCTTTCGTCATCGCAAATATCGGCGGAGGAAGTTTATATAAATACGTGGGTTCAAGGCAGACTTTTATTATTGCAAGTGTGGCGTGTGGTGTGTGGGCGATATTGGTTTTTATTTATATAGTTATTGGGATATATCGAAAAAAGGCTAAAGTGGGGAATGTCTACACAGTTGAGGAGGCACAACACGAAATGAACTGAAATTTAAAATTTTCTTTCTTTGATCATATCATATGTGTTTTTTTGTATGTTTCAACCTAGGAGGTTAGATAGCTAGAATAGATAAACAGAGAGAAAGAATACCGCATTGTATATATCTAAATATACCTTCTCATTTTAAGTTCTGCAATAAACAATGTATAAATATACGAATAGGTCTCTTGATATACATAATTGCAAACACATGCAATGCAAAACATTATATCGTGGTTTTTTGAAAAAGATAAAGATATTTAATTATCAGAAAATTTAATAGGAAGTATTAAAAACAAAAAATGAAGGCTAAATTATAACTTGCATACTGGTGTATACTGGTGGTATATTAAAAAAGCAAATTTACTTGACATATCATAAACAATATTTTACGCGCGATAATTAATTTGCTCAAAGAAAGCAGAAAATCTCCAATATCTAATAAAAAAACACAAGGCACGTTTTGCGGAGAAAAAAAATACCATTAAAGATATATTTGCATTTTAATCACCAAATTATGGATAGCAAAATTTCGATATCGCTGCGTTTGTTTTACATAGGCTAGATGTTCATTATGAAACCTATTCAGTCCGGGCTCTTTGGACCCTCTGTATGGACGGGGGAGGGGGGTTTGTGATTGATGGAGGAGACAAAACTGCGCACGTATGTTTGCAAAGTGGAGCAAAATTAGAATAAAAAATTTTGAATGGCGTCTTGTTAGTCCAAGATGACGTCATCTTATACCTCCGATCTTCATAACAGTAAAAATTAACGTTAGAATAAAAAATAACATTTTTGGATGTGTAATTACTGGATTATAACATAAAATGGCTAAATAAAACATGACGTTGGCAAGGATATTTCAAGACTTCTTTTCAGACAGTCTGTTATCCGATGAGCTACTGTGCCAACAAACAAACGTCATATGAAAATGTTTTTCAACTGTCCTGAAGCTACTAAAAATAATAGAAAGTCACCAAATTTAAATAATTAAAACGGTATGCTTAAGAAGTTATTAAAAAAATGGGATTAAGGCTAATGAAGACCCCCGGCTCAAGAAAATTTGTCTTCGTCGCGAGACTGAGGAAAGTTATATTTTACCATGTAAAGGTATGGTTCTGTCAATCCAGGGGGGGGGGGGGGGTTGGGCAGCATTGTGCCTTAAAATATCGCTTGTCCTTTCGTATCTAGTGCTTTTTGTTAAAAGAAAACGCAAGAAAAAAAGCTGAGGAGAAAAGAACGATAAACAACGTACTTAAAAAAGCACGTTTTTATGTACGAAGACAAATGACCCGATAAAGGATTACGTAATGTTATTTTGTAAAAATCCTGTAAAACGCGCATCGCGCATGGATATCAAAAGGATGCCGAAACAATAACAATTTGAATAGCAGTTTATGGGCACTAAAACTAGTTCAATATCCTTCTTTATTTCTACCTCCATGGGAATACACAACACAATTCTTTTTTATAAAAACACGAGTCTTTGATTTTTCCAATGGAACAAAATGATAAAAGTGTCAGGGTCAAATCATTGCTTATAAATCTAATACAAGTCTAACTTTTGCCATAAGATAAAAACATTCCAGGATACGAATCCTCTTACAATTCTCTCTAAATATTTTTTTCTCCACACAAAGGTAAATTTGAATAAAATGCTGCTGTCGCTGGAGATGATAGATCAGAAAGACACTAATAATTATCGAATTATTTATCCACACCATATATATATTCGATATAAACAAAGTTATTTTGAAACATGGTTAAATATTGAAATTATTTTGTGACTATTTGTTATCTCGCTGATATCTACAGAAATCTGCACATCACAGCGGCCGTGTAGCATTTCCTGACTTTGTGTTATTAGTATGGAGATTTCAACACCTACGAATTTTATGTTTGCATTTTTATTTTAAAGAAATGTAAAAACTAGCGGTCTGGACAATTTGTGATGGATCTTATTCTTGATTTGAAGAATAGATAACGATTTAATTGCACCTTTCTTATTTCTTGACCTTCACGGAAAGTTTTTAAAATTAGCTTTTTAATTAATAGCTTCGTCACTTACGAATTAAACTTTGAGACATTGGATAGAATGGTCCTTTGAAAAAAGAACGTTGTCAATCACATTAATCGCCTTAACTCGCCGAAACTTGTCACTCTCCCATTCTAATATGCTTTTATCTTTCCATTAGTATTAGTATACATACAAATTTTTGGCTCAGCCCAGTGTACTTAGTAATCACAAATTGTTTATTGTTTCGGTTTTTCTGTTCAGATTCATATTAGTATTGTAGATTTATCATTTCTTGTGCATGTTCAAGAAATGATAGCCCACAACACAAACATAAAAAAAAAATATTTGAAATTAAGATTATCAACCATTTTGATAATGACAGTGAACAACTTGTAAGGTTATGTTTAATGGGTTATCCTCAGAAAAACAAAACAGAGTCATTTATTAATTGTATGGCCATGTTGACCCGTTTGATATCATCACATTTAAACTGACAGAATACACCTTTTATAATGTAGTTCGCCACCAACTGATTCTTTTTTAGACACCACAAATTTGTTTACTTGTAGTTGTGATGGAAAATATTATCGGGTGTTTGAAGGCTTGTTTAGTCCTTTTAAATTAGAGTTATGATAGCTAAAAAACACGGCATTCTAAAATGTCCATCTAATATGAACATATCACCTACAGCGCTGCATCGTTAAGAATTTAAGGAATTTTAAATGCAATAATTCTGCAACTTTTACTAGACAATAGCAGAATGGCAGATCTGGTAGAGTAAATTAAAACATTGAAATTCTGGTATTCTGAAATAATGGTTAAGAGAATGGCTTTTTTCCGGATTAGATTCTTTAGATGGGATTTAGATGGGATTACCACGAGAATAGCGCCTTTGCTAATTTTTTTTACATTACATACGCATTTACTAAAAAAATTGCCCCACGTGATATCAAAGCATACATCGAAAAAAGCATTTTAATTGCGATGATTTTTCTTTTTTCGTTCTTAAGTTATTTATATCGTTAAAAAACGAAGACTAAATTTTTGTTTAGTGATTCTTACCAACCAAAATTTTTTACCGATCAATCATTTTGCGTAGTAGTCAAATTCCCCAAAGCTAGATCAACGCAGAAGTTTGGGAAACGATGATTCGGTAAAGTCATTATAAAACGTTCTAAACTCTTAACGCTTAATCTCCCTAAACAATTTATCAATCTCGATGATTTGTTTTTTTTTTTTTTGCATATCGGACAGCCAGACGAACCCCCTTTCCCTGAGGATGAGGTTGACAATTCGTTTAAAGCATCAGTTCCAACAATTTGATCAGCTTTAGCTCTGCACAATAAAGGCAATGGTTAAAAAAAAACGTCCAGGCATTTGTATTCGAAATCTGTCTCCCATTGACCAATCAAAACATCGAACAAGCGAAAGCAGGCCAACCATTTCTTCAGGATTTACCATTAGCTGACCAAAGCATTCATAATGTGCCCCTAGATGTGGACATCGTTATTGGTGGTGACTACTACGGGGAATTTATGAATAACCATATGAAGCGATCTAAACATGGAGGTGTTACCGCCATATCCTCAAAATTGGGTTATATTTTAAGCGGGCCTGTACTGGGCACTAAGTTGTTTGAACAAGGTAGTGTTAATGTTCTGAACACGCACGTTTTGAAAATTCAAAGTGAATTTGTGAGTGAACAGAAATCCTTAGAATGTGCTGTAAAAGGTTTTTGGGACCTAGAAACACTAGGAATTAAAAATGACGAAGAAATTAATTTCAAGCCTTTATCCTATTCTGATTATGAGTCAAACATAACATATCGTGATAAAAGATATACAGCAAACTTTCCTTTTTTTGAAGATCACCCACTATTTACCGCATCGGCCGATCATACACGAAGATAAGCTTACTAGTAAAACGCGCATTGTTTTTGATGCTAGCGCAAAGAGAAATGGGCCGTTGTTAAATGAATGCATGGATCCAGGACAATCACTTAACATGCCCTTTTTTGACGTTTTATTGAGATTTCGCGCCAATAATATCGCATTTAGAGCGGATATAGAAAAAGCGTTTCTTCAAATTTCCTTACACGAAGGTCACCGTGATTACGTTCGTTTTCTTTGGTACGAAAACATTTACCAAATAAATTTTGAAAATTTTGAAGAAAATAAGTTAGTCGAGTACAGACTAAGTCGTATTCTTTTCGGTGTTACATCGTCACCCTTCATTCGCGAAGATAAGCTTACTAGTAAAACGCGCATTGTTTTTGATGCTAGCACAAAGAGAAATAGGCCGTCGTTAAATGAATGCATGGATCCAGGACCTTCACTTACCACGCCCCTGTTTGACATTTTATTGAGGTTTCGCGCCAATAATATCGCATTTATAGCGGATATAGAGAAAGCGTTTCTTCAAATTTCCTTGCACGAAGGTCACCGTGATTACGTTCGTTTTCTTTGGTACGAAAACATTGACCAAATAAGTTTTGAAAATTTTGAAGAAAATAAGTTAGTCGAGTACAGACTAAGTCGTATTCTTGTCGGTGTTACATCATCACCCTTCATTCTCTCCGCTGTATTGCAGAAGCATATAAATAGATATCGTGATGCAGACCAGAAATTTGTGGAAAAACTTCTCGCATCTTTACACGTGGATGATTTAAACAGCGGTGCTCGCAATAGTAACGAAGCTTTTGAATTTTATGCTCAATGTAAGGCGAGTCTTTTAGAAGCTAGTTTCCACTTAAAGCTTACCTCCTGAGAAAAATCAAGTTGACCTAAATCGATTCATAACATCTTCAGAAAAAACAATTTAACGTTAATTTTATTAAAATCACTACAGTATTCAAGAAACCAGACAATGTTTACCTCATGTTTTTAAGCCTTAACCTCACTTGTTCGCCATTTTGCAAGTGAACATTTAAGAGTATAATTATGCGCCTGACGTCACTAGTTAGAAGCTCACATTCGGACCCCCGGGATGAGAGGCGAAACTTTGCGGATGTGATGTGATGTGATTTGTATAAAAAAGTTCCACACGTTGATGAATAAGGATGGCTTCTTGCCCACTTACCTAGTTGTCTTAACCACCAAAAGAAACAAGGTGTATTTTTTTTTCAACTTTCCCAAAGATCCAAAACAACGAACTATATGGATCAAACTGATCAAGAGAGAGGATACGCTTCCAAAGAATTTTAGATCTGCGAAGCTCATTTTACTTCCGAGTTCTTTGACTTTAGAACTGAGTTTGAAAGAAAAAAACAAAAAGAAGAAGGTTAGAAGATTTTTTCATTTTTATCGTCATTCATCGAACTCATGCTCTAATTCGAATACGTTTACATATCAAAACTCACTGATCAAATTAAAAATATTCGCGGATTCTAACTCGCAATAGCAACGACACTCCGCTTCGCTCGTCATTATCTTACACTTTCCACACTTGCACCACGTCCTTACAGCAACAGCAACACGTGAAGCGACTTCTTCTTGAATAGTATCCTCATCACAGCCCCCCCCAACTGAAATCCGAGTCAGTGCTTGGTCTAGTATTTCGCCTGCTCAAATTGAAATTCTACAACATTTTCCCTGTCGCTCTTTTTTTCTTTTTTTGCGTCACAGCTTCTCGGTATTGCAATTGAATGATGATTTCTCAACGGAAGTTAGTATTCATTTTCAAAGTTTCCTGATATTTTCACGGGGTTAAACATACTCGTTACCAATCAGGGGCGGATCTAGGATTTCTGATGTACCCCGTCATAAAATGTACTTATATTAGTGACACGCGAAGGCCCACCATGGTTGGGCCTGAGGGTCCAGAAAATTTTTAAACATTGGAGGATCCTAGATTGTCTGAAAACAACATTCCCGCATCTAAATTGTAAATTATTTTGAAAATAAAAAGGCTATTTGTCATTCATACAGCATAAAACGAAAATCGTTACCGTGTCATCTTTTCAACAATGTTGTTTGGTTGCTTCTCTTTCTTGCTGAGTTTCTATTGTTATATATGAAGCCTATGAACTAAAGAAACAAGATTATCTCATATGATTTATAGATGTTAATAGGCCGTTTCGCTCAATATCAGAGCTCATCAGCATGCCTAGGATAACAAAAAATGTCATCCAGACATGGACAGCCAAATAAAAAAGAAGTAAAGAATTAAGATAACAAGATACAATGATGAGGAAAAAATAGAGAAAAATTTAGCTGTCATTGGCATATTTATATTTAAAAAATACAGGATAACTTGACAACTGCAACTATGTTCTACTATTTCTTGACAGTTGCCAATTAAATGATAATGAATATTGCAATGAAATGGTTTGATATGAATAAAAATGAATGCAGGATAAAATGACAACTGAGTAACCCCATAGTCCCTGCAACTATGTTCTACTATTTCTTGACAGTTGTCAATTAAATGAAAATGAACTATGGACTAAAAAAATGGAAATGGAACACGAAATATGTTAACAATCAAAGTGACAAAGTAGTATTAATATAAGTGTTTTAATAATTTTGATAAACATATTTTCTATTAAATTAATTTTTTAAGAATACCAATAGTATAATATAATACCAACCTTTGCAACAAATATACATAACAATTAAAATTCAAGCCTACGATTTGAAAGAGCGTATCTATCAATGTCTTTATCTTTGTCAGGGATAATTTCTTGATGGATATATAACAATGCTAACCCATTTAAACGATCATTGGTCATGGTACTCCGTGCGTATTCTTTTAACCTTCTTAATGCAGAGAAACTCCTTTCACTCTCACAGGAAGTAACAGGAAGAGTCCCAAGAATACGTAGGGCTATTTTTATATTTTCAAAACCAGGGAAAGAAACTGCTTTTAATGCCAAGGATATGCTATCAGGGAGAGTATCAGTATATTCTTCCCAATATTTTTCCCAGAGCGACAGTTCAGATTGAAGGGCATTAACACTAAGAAAATCAGACGTATAAAATGTAACAAAATCTTGAACTTTGTTTTTCCAGTCTTTACCCTGACTTTTAAGGAAAAATAAATGAGATGGAATTAATGCCAATCCTTTGTAAGCAGCAACTGTTTCAGGTTGAAAGCGCTTACTAATAGAAGTATTAAGAAAATCTAGAAGTGGTATTGTTACTGAACGTTTAAAATAATCAGATACTGAGTCAAAAGGAGTGTTTGACCTATGGATTTGTGTTTTGCAAATTCTTGGTGCTTTAATGATTACATCCAGCTCATTTGCAATAGCAACTGCCTCAGAAAATACATTATTATGAAATGCATCAACAGAATTTCTAGTTTCAATTAACTCTTTTTTCAATGCAGAAATTAAATTGATACCTTTAAGAATATCTATAGATTTAGATTGTAAATTTCGTGTGACAGGAAGAGTCACCAACAGAACTTTGGTAGTACACACTAAAGAAATTAAAAAATCAAATCTGGAAATTAAATTGACAAAACTTGAAGCCTTAGACTTTGTATCTCTGTTACACATACAATCAGAAGAAGACATATATTTAAGACATTTCACAATGGTTGTGTACAATTTCAAAAAGTCTTCTAGACCATATAGATTCAATCAACCCACCTTGTCCTACAAATATCTTTCAACTTAGATTTTGAGGTATCAGGCTTACACTCAACAACAAACTTTTGCAGAACGTTTTGTCTTGTTTCAGAAAAAAAAATGACAATTCCTTCACTTTATCAAACACTTCTGACACTAACAGTATGTCTAGGGAATCACACACTGTTAAATTAAGTTTATGAGAGTGACAATGTGTATAAATGGCTTTTGAATTAAGTCTTAAAATATGAGAAGATAGACCATTAATGTGACCAGAAACTGACCCAGCACCATCATAGCCCTGTCCTCTGCAATCCATTATGTCAAGCCCTAAATCTTCTTTTAAACATTTCATAATTGTACTGAAGAGATCAGCACCAGATAATCCTTCAGAGCAGTGTAAAAAACGAATGAAGTCCTCTTTTATTTCACAAGTGCTATCAACATATCTTAAAATGAGAGCCATTTGCTCTTTAGTTGATGAGTCACATGCTTCATCTGCAATTATGGAATAAAACTTATTTACTTTAACCTCAGAAATGATTTCATTAGTAATTTCTTGACCACAACATCCAATTAAGTCATTCTGCACTGTTTTAGAAATATACCTGGCATTTTTAGCACTGGACTCTAAATGATCTTTTAATAGTTGATTGCCACTGCGAATTGAAAAGTTTAAAAACTTATGAAAATTTCCAACCCCGGCTTGATTAGCATAGCCTCCTGCCTCAGGGAGATATTTCCCATCATCCCTATGTCCCCGCAAAGCTGAATTGGTATGACCACATAAAATGATGGTATCAACAATAGATTTCAAAACTTCTCTATTTTTGTTTATTTTCTGTTGTAGCTGATCATTGACTAAAACATTGATGGGCTGGGATTTAGATAACATCTGACTAATGAAATTATTAAAAATAGTGGAAGTAAATTCATGTAAACCATTCTTTGTGGATTGATGTTGATTAAAAGATCTAGTTGCATCATTCCATTTTGTAAAAGGTTGTAAAAAAAGGTTTTGAATTTTACCACATTTGTCAGGGAACTTTGATCCAAAAAGAACACAGGGTAAACAAAAAGCCCCATCATAAGCTGGTGAGTAGCGAAGGCAAGGGTAATCTTTCAACCACTTTGAACGGAACTGCAGGAGACCGGGGTTCCATTCCTCTTGACGGCGATTCAACATGGGCGAGTGAATGTTACCATAGCCCCGGATTAACCCAAGCCATGTGAGGGAAATTGGGAAGATGGCACACTGTGTGGGCCGTTGGATGTTGCCGGGAGTTGTCTAGTAGAGCGTGGGCTCTAATTGGGTCTGCGTAGCTCAAAATGAGCATTAAATACTCGACTCTCCATCTACGCCATGGCCCCTCCTGGAAATAATAGACAGGGTATATCCCTCGATATTTGTGAGGCTAGCCATGTAAAATATGCACATCTATCTATCTATCTATCTACCATAGATACGGTTGCTAGCTCTCCAAGAGTAATAATCAAAACAAAAACCACGAATACATGTAGCTAGCTAGCTAGCCATAAGTAGTTCATGGTGATGACATAGTGATGTACACTTAATTACTATGGTAACAAATGGTCAGCAAAAATCAGAAATGGAAATTACAGAAAATAAAATCTTACCTCAATGCAACACAATTCTTGGAAGAAACTGATGCAGGAAGATAATTCAAAGCATCTTCATTCACACCAATTTCTCCACAAGAAAGTACAGCATAAAGCTGTTCTGTGTTTAAAAACACATTTTTATTTGAATTTATCCATTTCTCAGAATAAATATTAAATATTTCAATCAATTTCTGCAAATCTTCGTCTTGAAATAATTTCAAAACATCTTCTCTCACTGAACTAAACGCCATGTTGAGCAATGATGTTGAGGAAGATATGAAGATGAAGACCAGCGTGAGCATTTTGGCTTTTGCAGGGTATTGATTTTTAGCCAATCACAACTTAAGAAAACTTCTGTAATGACCAATCAAATCCTGCCGGTGTTCCTCTCCTGCAAACCCGGCACTCTAGACCAATAAGAGTTAAGAATAACCTCATTGCTCCGGCAAAAACCTGCAGGGCGGGGTCCATATTTTTCTATCCGCCATCACGGCAGCAACAGCGGCGGCAATATTATTAATTTTTATATTGATGAGCGCTCAAATGAATACATTATTACACGCCCCAAATATTACTGGTTAGTACTAAATATTTGAAAATTAGATAAACTATACTTGTTATTTTTAAACCCCGTCCTTTGACCCAATTGACGGGGTTTGGATCCGCCCCGGCCAATGAATTTCACTATTAAAGTTTAAGTAAAAATTTCAATGCGGAAGATGATTTACGATCTTCTAACAGGTGACGTCAGAGCACTCAAGGTGAAGAAATTTATAAAACAACATTGCGGATGTTTTTACCTCGTGTCGGAGGTGAATTTTGAATCTTTGAATAGGCATTATTAACTTATAAGTGCGAATTAAGGAAAATATACTTTATATTCGTAAATTACGTATGAATATGAGCCAATTTAGGGCAACTTAATTTTTCTCGGGAGGTAAGCTTTAATAATAAGAGGCAATGGGCCGAAGAATTAATCTTAGATATAAACGAGCTTAGCTTTGCTAAGTTGTTATGGTTACAACATGCACAAAAATGTTTGGTAGGTGATCGCAAGTTGGAAAGACTTCGCAAGAAGTTAAACGTATTTCAAGACGATAACGGTGTTTTATATTGCAAAGGTCGTTTCGAATATGCACCTTTGCCCCATTCTACGAAGTATCCCATTTTTTTATCCAAGGATAGTATTATTACAAACTTGATAATATGGGATGCTCATGTTACAGCAGGACATAATGGCCCCGTTTATCAAGAAAATTTGCGTTTACAAATGTTGGCATTGATTACGCTGGACCCATTGCTATCAAAGATGTATGTAGTGCTCATAAAACTGCACATAAAGCTTAGTCTAGTAAACTAAACTCATCATTTTTCCCTTTTTGATATTTTTGATAGAGAAGAGAAAAAAGAGAGTTTAGAATAACCTACCTTGACAGTTAACATTCAAACTGACAACTGATTTCAAAATCAAAAATATTAGCCACTTAAATTTCACAGTATTGTTTTTAAATATTCGCATAATTATTTTGGAAGTCACTTTAAAACATGGCGGATTAAAAACAAACATTAATTAGCTTAAGGTAGCTAGCTAGCTATAGCTGCGACTAAAAGACAAAAAATTCTAGCTTTAGTCCAATAAAATCGCTAGAAATGGCTTAAATACTAAAAAAGAATAATGGAGTTACCGCATAATAATTTTTAATATGTTTGAACATTTAAAAGTATCCCACCAAACTCACATTTATTGAAAAATATCAGTCAACGCACATGCAGCTGCCTGCTTGATCAATCGCCATTTAAAACACCTTTTAAGCGATGACATTTAGATAGAACGTTGTTTACAGTTGCTTGGTTGTCTTTTCTAAACAAGAAGGAATAGTATCTTATTCGTGTTAAGCATGGAAAAAGCATCCACGTCTCGAAGTCTTGATAGATTATTTTTCCTCACAGCACTCTCCTTCTGTGATTAAAAGTTTGAAAAAAATATACAACTGTATACTGTAATAAGGTTTTAACCACCGCGAATGAGTGGACTGATGTCTTTAAAGTTCAAGCGGGAAATTTAAGAAAACACATGGAGCGCACATGTACAAAAAACAACACTACGATATAAAAAAACCCTTGCGTCTGGAGTTGAAAGAAGTATGACTTCATGTCGTCTTTGTTTGAAAGAATATAAAAACTGTAAGGAAAGTAGACATCTCTTGTGGCCTATGGAGTTGCAGAGGCTGCACAAAATTGGCTTCCAACTCCTTAATCGTGATATTGATAGTGTTAATAATGACGACAGGAAAAAAAAGTGTGTAAATGGATCGGTGTGTGACAAGTGCTATAGAGGAATAGGAGTACTGGAGAAAGCAGAAGAACTCAGATTGAGGTGGAAAAACTGTAGATTTAAACGAAAATGTAAAATTGCTGACGATCAGGTAATTCATGAGCGATTTTTTTGTGCTATTCTTTTCTTTGTATCGTTGATACTATATACACTAGTTTTTTTCATAGAATGCTTCAGAACTAGATTCCTTAAATATCGTAGTTGAAAACGAGTGCAAACAGGAAATGGCAAGAGTTGAGCGTGACAATTTAATGACAGACGTCTCTGTCGATGCTTTAGTCAATTTTAACGACGCGAAATTCTTAGAGAGGATGGAAGAACTTTGCCCAATCCTGTCGGCTGCCATAAGAGGTGCAGTAGCTGGAGAGAAAGGGTAAGATCGATGACTGTCCAAGAGATACGGAGAGCAACAAAATGTTACGAATATGTTCTATACGCTTAATATTTTACAGGGTATATATTGGACAACAAGTGGCGTGTTTCGGAATCCTGTTCAAAGCAAGATATCATAAAAGCAGAGCCTGTATAGTCTCGCATCGCAATGACCAGCTGTTCATTGCCGCTGGTGCTAAGAAGCGGGCGTTTAAATGGTTCAATGCCCTTGGTGTAACCAATAGTTATCAAACTGCATTGAACAAAAACAAGCAATTAGCCTGTAATCATGACCAAGACGTTAAAGGTTGGAAAAATATGATAGAATCCAATGATCCGGAGAGTGTTGGGTACCAGGTAATACTTTTTTCTCTAGTAATTCAGAAACGTTGCATTTCAAATATAAGCTGCATATATATTGTATGTTGGCAGATTATTGGCGATAATCTAGACTACGAAGTTAACGTCAGACACCAAGGAATCAACAATCCCAATAGGAGTCATCACTGGTTTCATTACATAGCTGTTAAAGATCGCGTGCACCCCTCTCAAGGTCATTTTCAAATTATTTAATTTTATGTCAAATGCAATAAATGGAATTGGCTAAAATTTTATAAATATGTTTGGGTATATCATGATTGATTGATTTAGATCCTAAAAGTTTTGAAGATTACAGGCGTGCAAGTGTTCTACCAGATAACCACACGCTCGTGATGTTGGCAGATAATTTCAAGCACTTGGTAACAAGAACTATCGTATCCTTCATACCAGCGTTTGAATCTTTCAAGAAACATACGCAGAAACATATAGCACATCCATTCGTCGATGAAATGTCGAAAAAATCAGAGGTTGTTAGTCTTGGACTGTTGTTGGAGTCGGAAAACACGGCATCTGGAATTACCAAGATCTTACGTCATATACAGAAAGAATATGTGCCACAAACGATAAACGAAAACGGAGAATTGGAGGTCAGTAAATTCATAACAAAATTATATGTTTGCCTCGCCGTTTTGACATAAAAAATTTTCTCTCTTTTTTCAGATACTTCAACCGATTCCTTTTGGTGGGGACCAATTGACTGAGGAACGTTCTATCAACATCATTCGCGCTTTTCTGGATGGCGATACCAGCTACGATCGTATTGAAGGTCTACAACCCAAATTTGAGGACTGGCACTTGAAAATGACTCTTTACGAGGTATCAATTTTTTTTAAAACTGAAAAATCCCGAAATTTTGATGGAAGTGATATCACTTTCACCTACTTTCCCGATGTATCAGACAGTTTAAATAATAAAGTGTTTCGTTATAACAGGTCAAAGATTCGCTTTTTCGTAAAGAGACATCAGGCGCAGAGTTTGGAACGACACAGTGGGCGATGAACGTGTTACGTACAAGCAATGCTAAAAAAGGTCCACATGCTGCAATGAATGCCTACGGTGAATTTTCGGATAAAGAACTAGATGCACAAATAGTCGCTATTACAATGGAGCACTTCAACATGGCAACATTTGAAGGTCTTTATGTTACAAATTATTCATGCAAATTTATATAAATTGTTTACTAAATTTGAAACTTATTTCTTCATTAAGATGACCCAGTACCGACAAATATCAAAACAGGATGTGAGGAAGAGAAACGAAAATGGATTTCTATGCATGTTGAAGATATAATAAAAAGGTAGATTTATGTGATAATATATGTTCAGTAATGTCGTGACTAATAAAATTACATTTCATCGTATACTAAATAACAAATGTCTAGATACACAGTAACATATGCTGACAACATAGGCAATGTAAGAGAAAAACTTAAACAAGAAGGCATAAGAAGGCTGAAAATACTTATCTGCTCCAAAAATGCTACTGGAGAATGTAATCATTGCCCCTTCAAATCCGCACGTACGAGGGATCTTCATGAGAAACTGAAGCATAACATGGACAGGTCAGATAATGTATATTTAAATGTAATTATTATGTGAAACCCATGTTCAGTATATATATCGTACCTTTACAGTTAAAATAAAAATAAAAATGTTAAAACTTTTATATTTTCATAGACGCGAACCTGATGTAATACAGCAGCCTATTATAAAGGACCACGTCCTATGTTATCAGAAAGCCTTGTTCACTATCAATCTGCTACTCAAGAACTTGAATGATGCAATAAGACAGGGAGATGGTGAACGATTAATCGAAAGTTATAAGTTGGTTCTGCTTTACTTCAAGGCAACTCGGCATCACAAATACGCATACACCATCCTGAAGTTGTTATACCAAATCAGATTGGAACCGGAAAATGCATTCAAGTTGACCTGGGGAAGGTTCATTAATACACAGGGATACAAAGGAAGAAATATATCAAATGATCTTCACCTGGAACATTTAAATCATTTTTTAAAGGAATTACTGCGTTCATTACGTAGCAACATCAATGAAAAAAATGCTGAAAGGGTGTCGTATACATTACAAAATATGAAAGGTAAAAAATATTACAGCTATATGTGAAATACTACTATAATACAATGTAAGATACTATCTGTTAAGAAAAAACATATATTTTATTCAAAAGGAATTGTTGACAACTTGGAAAGGTCACTGGATTTGTCTGAGGTCAAGGGTCATAGAAAGATGCCATCTACTATTGAAGACGTAAAGAAGTTGGCACTTGCATATCATCAGGCTAAAGTATTTAGAGAAACACCAGGAAGAGAATATGAATCGTTTCCAAATTTTAAAGAAACAATATTATGCTCAATAGATGCAGATCATCTACATAAGTGGTTATCACAGAAAGAACACGAATTCAACGAACTTTATACCTGAACCTATTTATTTACTTTTTCATATTTCGTTTTTTGCATTATATTTTATAACTTTGTATATTGTACATACTAACTTAAAAAAGTAGGACATTTTGGAGATTGAAATAGGGCCTATCTTTTGTGATTTGTTATTAAAGCAATTTTTAGTAGAGTTTAAGTTTGAGAATAGGTTCTAAATTCAGTTTGTCATTAAAAAAAATCAATAGTCAAGTTCACTGTCATTTGACTCATGTTCAGAGAAATCTGAAAATTCAGGACACTCTAGATTCGTTTTATCAACGATTTCCATGCTATCGTCACATTCTTTGTGAACATCTGGAACTTCAATATCGTGAAACACATCATTGAGTATTAGCATAAGTTCCTTGGAAGTATCTGTACCCAGATTGAGATTATTTTGTATATATTCCATTGAATTTATGTATGGTAAATGCAAAACAATTTCATTTACACAACTCTTTGATAACCCAGTCATCACTTCTCCAGGCACTAGTAACATTGGTTTGGAACATATAGTTTCATGGTACTCAACTAGCATATCTTTGACAAGTTGTTTATCATCTTCTGAAACTTCACGTATAATCTTTTTACCAAATAATTTGGATTCTTTTTCTTCTGTTACAATTTCAAAGGGAAACAACGGACATTCATCACACTCACATTTCCTTGCACAAAATGAACAACAGTTATGGCCAGGTGACAAAGGCATTACACTGTTTCCGTCTTCATTAAATGGAGTGTACAGTGATGTCCTCAAGCAACTCTTTTCATGGCTCTGAATGTAGGATACCATAGAATTATTTACATTTCCTCTGCCCTGTGGAAAGACATATAGTATTGCATGGCAAAGTCCTTCAATGTTCCGTCCTGCTCGGCCAACCTGTTGGCAATAATCAGCAGTGTCATATGCTGGACCATAATGAACAACAAATTTAACGTTCTTCATGTTAACACCACAACCAAGTGAACTTGTTGCAACTACCAACCGAATAGTACCTGTGTCTGATGTCAGGGCTGATAAAACATTCGATTTTTGGGCTTCCAATGTTCCAGAGTGAAATAAGGCAATTAAGTCGGTAGATTTCATACCATTTCCCAAAGTTTCTCGTTCAATCATCTTACGAACGTGGTAGTAAACAAAACCACACAAAGTCACTGATCGACAGTAAATTATTACTTTATGTGTATCAGAAACCTCTGATAAAAAAGTGTCAACAATCCACTTCAGACATTGGACATTTTCCCTACTGGAAATATTCAAAACACACAATCGTATATTTTGTCTGTCACTACATACTGATATTACTCTCAGTTTTTTTGATAATCCGCAACTTCCGATAACAAGCTGGGTCAAATCAACATCCACAGTGGCACTGAGGGCAAGAATAGGTAAATCTTGACGACAGATAGACCGCATTTCACTGATTCTACCAAATGCTTCTCTGAATGGCTTGTCCTCATTGCTCATTGGTGAGGCACCCCTAAGATAAGGATATATAAACATTATAAAGCTATAAAATAAAACTTGGTTCAAAAAATGGAAAACGTTTTCATCTTTTACAGAGAGTGGCAGAAAATGAGCCTGCATCTGCATGTACAGTAAAGTTCATGCTGTTTTGCATTAAACTACACTCTCTTTTCTCTCGCTAAAAACTAAAGATGCATAGAGGAATATCATGGGGTCAGATTTAGTTATATCTAGCATCATATTATGATGGAGGATGTTATTATACAAAACATGCATTCTGAAAATGCTTTCTTTGCAGCTTTGAGGCACCAATAATAAAAACACCATACCATGACACTTTGTGTACTTCATCCACAACAAGGCAAACAGCATTGTCCAGTACAAATTTAGATGAGAGAAACTGTCTCCACCTGGCATTATTAAGCCAAGATTCAGGTGTGCCAATCAAAATATTGAAATTGCCAGATATAATATCCCCATAATCATCGCAATCTAGTTTGGAAGCCTTTAATCCTAACGCACTTAACGAATTTGCAGATGAAACTTGATCTTGGATTAAAGAAATAAGAGGAGAAACGACTAAAACAAGTGGTGAAGGTGCTATATTTAACTCCAAACACACACTTGGTAAAAGTTGGTAGATTAAACTTTTACCATAACACGTTGGAAAAATACACAAGGTATCGACTCCATTTAAAATATTTACCACAGCTTCTAATTGTTTGGGTTTAATTGAAAAAGAAAGTGGAACTAAAATGTTTGAGATGACTTTTGAAACATCCGAAACAGTCGCCATGTTCAATGAAATAAATTAAATCCATAATTTTAATCATCAGCCTCACTATAATATAATTAAAAGGGTGTAGCTTTCTTTATTAGTTTAGTTGATACGGCCACGGATCAACAAAATTGTTGCGCAACTGCCCTGCAAAAATTAGCCAATCAGAAAGTAGCAGTTGCATTCCTACGGTAGGTTAGTCCTGTCTCTCTTTTCAGCGATAGCGCGCTAAAAAAAGCAGGGTTAAAAAAGCAGGACAGCGCGAGAGCAGAAAAGAGAGACAGGTATCCTGTCTACATAAAGCTTGGCTTGTCCTTGTTACTTGTGCAAGTTCTCGCGCTATTTATTTGGACATCGCCACTGATTATTCTAGTGATGCATGCGTTAATGTCTTACGAAGATTTTTTAATAGAAAAGGTGCACCTGCTTTAATGAATTCGTACAATGGATCAAACTTTACTAGTACTCAGCCTCAAGAAATTGCTAGTGCACATGGCACCCACTGGACTTTTAACGTCGAAGGCGCCCCCTGGCAGGGTGGGTTTTTCGAGAGGCTGATTAAGTCAGTAAAACGATGTTTACGAAAATGCTTGGGTAAATATTTGGTAAATTACGAAGAGCTTTTGACCTTCCTTGCGGAAATTGAAAGGATACTAAATAATTGTCCTTTAACATTTATTAACGACGACGTGAATGAAGAAATCTTAACACCCAGTAGTTTAATATACGATAAAACTGTTAACATTGAGTTTGTGAATGACAAGGGTGACCAAAACGATGATGCAATAATACGACACAAGTATATTGTCGATTTATTAAATCATTTCTGGAATAGGTGGTTAAACAAATATGTTGTAAATTTACGTGAAACACATAAACATTTTCTACAGTCCTCTAAAAACGTTATTTCCGTGATATCGTATTAATTGATGACGATAGACATAAACGGTCATTTTGGAAACTTGGAAAAGTAATTGCATTAATAACCGGCAAAGACACTAATGTGATGAAGATGACATTATAGTAGTAAACCGCCCGTAGGAGGGGGTGTGGTTTTGAGACTTGATCTTTAGTTTTGTATATATATGTGTGTTTCGAACGTGTGTTCGGGCAGTTGTGTTTTTAAAATAAAGTATATTGAGTTCGCACGTGTTCTTAGTTCGTACGTAATTCTTACAAGTAGCCATGGTTATTCGTGCGTATAATTAGGATGATGGGAGACCTCTCCCTATAGGGAATAACAAGAAGGTGGTAGGCCTCATGAAGGATGAATTAGCGGGGGATATCATGACCGAAGGGCGTGAAGAGATGTGTTACAAAAAAATCCATCACCTTCGACGACTATCAGCGGTGTCTGGAGGAGGGCGTTGATGTCTACGAGAGCCAGGTCTTGCTTCAAAATAAGAGGCATGAAATCTACACCCAGGAGGTGAACAAGCTAGCACTAAACAGGGAGGATGATGAAAGGCTCGTGCAGCTCGACCAGATTACAACACTTGCCAGAGGCCATTACCGCATGATGTCCGCAAGGAAATAAATGGAGGTGTGTTTGTATATTGCTATACTTATACCCTATGCCATGATCACCTACGTTCTTTTTCGTTAAAAAACGACTAGTAATAAAGATGTCTGATTTTGCAAGAGTCTTTGACAATGCCTCTGCGGAAAGGCAAGGGTCACTTACTACCCAAAAAATGTACGGAGGGGTTTGTTAACAAGGCTCCTGACGAGGCCATCGACAAGGTACACGCCGAGTATGTACAGCGAGAGCTCCAGGAGAAGAGCACTGTCTACTCATGTTATAAGCCTGTTTGCCAACATTGTTGGGAACTTCATAGATATTGACAGTGTTGACGAATTACGTCAAGATATCGAAGAAGATCCTATTATCCGAGACGTAGTGGGACATACAGATCGGCATATGAGCAAGAAGAAACAGGAGGAGGTGGAGGAAGCGGAGACGGTGCTATAATAAAATGAGTGAAGAAGAAGAGATAGTCATTATGAAACCAGCAAAGCATCCGGGAAGGGTTGCGCAGGGGCACAAGTTGGCGGCACTGATGAAGAAGAGGAAGGAAGAAATGAAGCAACAAAAACCTACTGTAGAGCCTGCAGTCAAAACCTTTTCTGGGGCCTGTCACACACAGTCGATGGACAGTGTATACCTTTATGGAGTAGGGACTTTGGCCATATTGGCGATAGAAGTAGGCGTCTGGTATAAATTTGGCAGGGGTGGGAATGAACCTAACAAGCCGGCGGCCCATCTAGAGCCACAGCAGGGGAAACAATGCAAAACTCAGCCTCAGATTCAAGATGCATTGAATTTTTTCAAAAATTTACACTTAATAAATGACCACAAGCAACGTAACCCCGAAAGAGAAAGATATTTTGGATATGCTCTATGAGACTGTCGTAGACCTTGGTTTCACCGTTGCCTATGCCAGAGCAGGTAAGAAATTTTTGGGCATAACAAGGCCCTCTACGAAAATGGACACTAACGACTCAAAATGGTTGCGTACTTCGCGGTAGGGAGAGCAAGTCGTGAAAAGGCCATCAAGAAGGGGTGGCTCCCGGCAAGTATCGTGCCAAAGCCTAAATAAGCGTCCGGTAAAACTCGTGGTTGTCCCCAAGGACAAAAATGAGTTATGGATGGAAGCAGGAGTTGTTCAAAATGCAAACGCTTTTTAACCCTAGACAATTTCAAGATCAAGGGCAATGGTGAAACCACGAGTACATGCATTCCATGCCTTGATAAAAAGAAACTGTCAAAGGAGCGCAAGCCTGGCACATCTACACAACCCCTACACGAGATTATAGCTATGTTGCAGGATCATATTAAGGCCCAGTTTAAGGAAGGTTATACTTGGGAGAACTTCGAATTGTACATACGTCACAAGACACCCTTCAGATACCAGGAGAATGGCGGGTCTCCAACGCTTGCCGAGGTTGCTAAGGCATTACATAGGACGTATACTGCAATACTAAATAGCGAGCAAACGTTGTAGAGGATGCAAAAAACTGCTTCCCCCAGACAAGTTTGAAATCAGGGGAAATAGTTGAACCAAGAGCTGTATAGATTGCCTGGATAAAGCGAAACAGCGGCGTGTCAAAAAAGACATCAAGGCCGTTGACTATAGAGTAGATCCTGGTAATATTAATAAGGAAATTTTAGGGCTACAGCTGGATGAAAACTACCTACGTCTCTATAACCTATTCACATACAACATTATACCTCGGTACGCCGAACTCATCGGAGAGAGCCGGGAGAAGGCACTGCTCGTCAAAAGGTACCGCAAGGTATTGCGATACCTGCAAGGAAAATTAACATATAGTCCGCCACCTATAAGACCTAGAATACCAAGCTCTGCCCTGCCTGCCGGGGGTCTTTGGTAAATAATTACGGTGGTGTCTTAATATGTTCTGCATGTGCCTCAATATACCCCAAAATTCACGATCGAACTATTGAATAAAATGTTAGATATTGTGAAGCCCCCCCCCCCCCCCCCCCACACACACACACACACAGCAATTTTCACAGTTCCGCAACGTGTTTTGTATTTGTTGGAAAATGAGTATAGGAAGCACTTCCACACCCAGCCGGCACAAGACGTTTTAAAGACGCCTTTTCTGGAGCTTTTTTGCGCATGAAATATGCGCGCACCCGAAATACGTCTTTTAAACGTCTTTAAAACGCATGTGTCAGACGCGCATTTTAAAGGCGTCTTTAATGCGTCTTTTTCAGGCACGGTCTTTTTCGTTTGTGATAAAAGACGTCTTTAAGACGTCTTTTTCGTGCATAATTAAGACGCGCATTTGAAAGACGCAAAAAAGATCGAAAAAAGACCGGTTTTTATTCGTGATATAATTGGTCTACTATTTCTCCGCGGGTAACATGTTTAATTACTTCTTTCATGTAAAAACGATAATGCTAATAAAAAAATATATCTCACAATAACTTGATTTTAAAAACTTGTATTGTATTAAAATAGCAGGGTATATCTGTATTTATCATTAGAAAGAGTAATTAAAGAGTAAAAAACTTAATTATTACCCCCGTCTGTACAATTTTAAATGTCTGAAGTGGCGGTAACTTTTAAAGAAAACCAAGTCGAGAAAGGAAACCGGTTGGTTGCAGAAAGTAAGTTAAAATTGTTTTTGTTTTTATTTTTATTACCCCACTGTTGAGTATTTTCGAATGTTTACGTTTATTCGAACGTTCTCGGAAAATTTAATTGGTTTTTTTTTCACGTGACCAGTCTATATGACGCCGTATTAACCGACATCAAAACAAAAACAAAACAAGAAAGTTAATTTAAAGTGGTAGAAAAATGTCAATTACTCCTTGTTTTCGTCTGGTAGACGATAGTTTATTTGACGATTTAAATGAAATAGACGAATTCATAGCAGGACAACAGTCAAAAGCTACAAAATATTGTAATACGTTTGCAGCAAACACCTTTTACGGATGCAAATGTCCCCGAAGTTTATGTAGCCCAACACAGTGGTCACAAAAATATTAATTCGTTAAGAAATTACAAATCAGCTAGTACCACTCACCGTTACAAAATGTCAAACATCTTGAGCTCAAATAATAACCAACTTGACGTACATAACCAATCGACAGCTCTTAATACTTCCAGTTCCACGCAGTCTTCAACCCTCTCTTCATTTTTTTCCGGAGGAAATTTTAACAATTGTACATTTAATTTTAATACGAACACTCCACCAGCGAAACGACAAAGAATTGAATTTTAAAACTGTTTTGAAAATATTCTATTTTTAAAAGTTTTGGATCGAATGTCTGTGGTACGTTCAAAATACAAAGAAAGTTACATGGTTTCCACCTAAGCCTTGTTTTTGTTAAAGACCCCTGGACTCTAAAACCTTTTTTTCATTAATGGTTATGAAATAATCAGTGGGGTAATAAATGACTTATTAACCTTATTAGCCTGTCCATACGGGAAAATTTAGACCTCTGTCACTCGCATGGACCTCACTGCGTTCGGTCCATGACGTCATGACCTCGGTCTATATTTTCCCGTATAGACCGGCTAAACGGTTAATAAGCCATTAGCATTATTCATCAAATGAGTTCCGGCAATATGGTAGCCCGATATAGAGCTGAGGCTTGTTTCTTCTTAAAATTGATCGTGTTTTTTCATGAGCACCAAAAGAGTTATCTTTTTATTTTGTGAAGCGAGTTTGGGGACTAAGAGCTATGGATCGTATGCAGTTAAGGTCATGTATATATATTTATTTTATTGTTTACTTTTTTTACTGTTAAAGCTAGTAGCTATGCTAGCTGCAACCCTGGAAAAATAGTGAAAAATATTTTTTTCCAGGGTTGTAGCTAGGTGTTTCTAGCCAGCTAGTGTAGCCATAAGTCTCATAGAGCTAAGTTTTACGTGCTGTCTAAAGAGAAAATAGCTAGTCACAAAAGTTTATAGTTATACCAGCTAGCTAGCAAACATTTATAAGCCTTTTACACCCAAAAGTCACCACAACACCCACACACAAACCCTGTTGATTCTGCGTGACTTGTACAATTGAATTTTTAAATTAAACAAAAGCATTTACATCACAAAAAGTACCTGTGTCTTAACAAAATTTCCAAATTAAGATTATTAGAAAGTCATACAAAATACAGAGAAATATTTGTGACATCTTGCAGCTATTTCTTAAGGCAAAATGACATATACTTTGCCGGTCACAAACACGTTTCTGTAACTTGACCTGAACTAAAAGCTGACGTTTATTTACCTGACGTTATTTAAGTAAATATTTTATTAAGAACATTGATGAATAAATCTTCACTTTCTTAAATAAGTTTTGTAACTATAACTTTAGAGTGGATCTGTCTGTACTTAATGGAAATTATCAAGCTAGTTTAAATTTTATCCACAGGCTAGCTATATTTTTAACATTACATCAATTTTAGCTAAGCATTAAATTTATTTCAGAAATGGATAATCAAAAATCTCACAATCGTCTTTTTTTTCATTTTTTTTTTCAGACACTATTGCACGAAAGTACCCTGCAGCCACCGAGAAGGATGTGCGCAATCAAATTGCAATAAAGCTAAAAAACGCCCCTGATCAAAAGGGCGGTGCCGGTCGCCAAAAAGCAAACCAGCCAGAATGAAATATTTAATATTTTTGTTATTATTTTTCTGTTTGTTTATTTCGCTCCACAGGATTTGGAACTGTTAGTCTTTATTTATTTATCACGAGCATTTATACAGGATAGTCATTCAAAAACTACCGTAGTTTGTCTAATGTAACACGCCCTCTTATTAACGCGCATAGGCCATTTTTAGCAAAATTGTAATTTATTACCAAGACAGACTTATTCTTTTTACATATCAGTACAGTACGCTCTGGGAAAGTGGAACCTACCTGTGGCGGAAAACATTGAAAGAGCCCGAAAAAAAATCTATCCGACTTAGTGGAAGTACCATGGTTCTTCTAACAAGATTTATAAAAAAAGTAAAAAAGCAAATTATGTTTGGTCACTGTATTTCTATAACATAAGGCAGATAATATAATTTGAAAAAAATTCTTATTTTCCGGGCTTATAAATTTTTTTCCTTTTATTAACGCGTGTTTAGTTTCATTCCAGTTTCTATTTTATTTGCCTTTAATTATTAACGCGTGAAAATAATTATTTTTATAATTAGAAAAACTACGGTACCTTAACTTGTAAGTAAGTATTCAAATATAATTAGCGATTCTAGACTCACATTATTTGGTCCTTAATCTATGGGGGAATTCAGACTGAGTACTAAGCCTCAACGTTCTTTTAAACTAGGTTCTCATAGAAAGAAAAACGTGTAGTAACTAACTAATTTTAGCAAATACTGATGTTTAACTGCTGTGAATAAAATTATTGTAAATTTGTTGATAATATAGAATTATTTATGATATTTATGATTTTAAAGAAAATATTACAAAAAGATAAAGTTATACAGTTTTACTGCATTTCTAACCCCTCTAAGGACAAAGGTTGTTTGAACAGCTTTCTAGAATGACTTTATTTACGAGTTTACGTCTTATTTGCCACTAAAAAAGACGCACAAAAAAGACGCAAACATTTAAGACCTAAAAAAGACGCACTTAAAACGCATTTAAAAAAACGTCTTTAAAAAGCATTACAAAGACGTCTTTAAGACTGCAAAAAGACGTCTTTAAGACGCACAAAAAGACGCCATAAAGACGCACAAAAAGACGTAGGAAAAGCGGACATTTAAGACCTAGAAAAGACGCATTTAAGACGCATTTGAAAGATGTCTTTAAAACGCATTTGGAAGACGTCTAAAAAACTTAAAAAAAGACGTCTTTACGACGCACGGAAAAGACGTCAGGAAAGCGGACATTAAAGACCAAAATAAGACGCCAAAAAGACGCACGGAAATGCGTCTTAAAGACGTTTTTTTGCCGGCTGGGCAATATCATCATTTTGTGCCCTACTATACGGTGGAATACCACCTATTTGGAGAGGGCATCACTCTGGAAAGACACTTACGTGTCCCTAATAGACCCTGTTAATAAGCTTTTTGAATGGATCCAAAAACTGTCCTCATTGTTGGCGGAGGAGGACACATTGTTTGTAATTGACGATATGATAGCCGATGAAAGCCTCAATAAGCATCGACCATCACTACTTGAATTGGGTATTTCGGGAAGGCATCGCAAACACAGCTTGTGGCTCTTAACGCAGTCATATTCTGCTCTCCCTAAAAATCTCAGGAGGCAAAAAAGGCCCTGTTTTTGTGGTACCCGCATGAAAAAAGGGACATGAGACAAGCTCATGAGGAGACGAATTTGATCTCCGACTGGGATGACATTAAAGCTGAGCTTAAAAAGCCAAAGCATGCATATGCCTGTATGTGAGGCTGGAACACCCTAAGACTTGGAAGATTCTCGAGTGAAATCCTCTGGCCTACGTTGATATATTAGAAAGATGTCGTCGCAAGTTATGTTCAACACAGGAGCCATTGAGACCCTATCCAACAATCAAAATCAACCTATGTTTAAACGTGCTGATATTGGTAGGTTTTTGGATATCGCAAAGATTGCAGAGTCTTATCGAGATATTCCCACCCTTGCACGCCATGAGATAAGATTGGTTACAAACCAACCACAAAAACAGGACCAAAATAGATATGACACTTTTGTGATACTAGATGACGCGTTGGAGATTGTGAGTAGGTCAAAAAAGCCTAAAGCGGTGATCCTAATCAAATGGCTTGCCCGGGCAGGCGTGTAAAAATTACAAGTCGAACTTGAGAAGCAGCACTAAGTCCTTGAGGACAGAGAGATTGCTCTGGTATTCCTCAATGATTAAATTGAGGATAGGGACAACCAGCTCATGCTATTGGGGGATGAAATTGAGGACAGTGATCGACAACTTGCAGCACAGACCCAGGAAAATGCAAGGCTTCGGGAAAGGCATATACCCAATGCCCAGGACCCCGGTAAAGGCAATGTTATCATAATCCATAAAAAACATCATAGTGCACAGGATGACGATGAATACCATCATCTTCCCTATTATTACACGCGTGTTCAGAGGCGTAATATTAGCAAGAAGAGATCGTGGTTCGGGGACAACTACCCAGGGGCGGAGGAGATTGTCGTCATCGACAACCCCAACGGCATACACGTTTTTAATCGTTTTGAGGAGGAGGGGCATGTAGAACGTTTTAGGAACTATTTCAGGCTTTTCGATCTTACTCGGGATGACCTGCATGATCTGGGTATTCCGACATTAGAGTATTAGGCAGACGCTAATTCTTACTACTCCTGTGCGTAGTAAGAATTACCCCCACTATTGACCCTTTCAGCTGTATTATGTTAAAAGGTACTGAAATATCAAAAAGATGGAAGCCTATTTACAAAGGAATCAATTTACAATCAACTACAATATCCAGGTACCCGTACTACATTGCTGTATCAAGGCAGGATCGGTGACTGAATATTGCCCAACCTGCCTATACAATTTTAAATATCAGGGCGGGGTATACTACGAATGATTTGAATGGATGAAGATCTTTTGAACAGATTAACGTCAGGCGAAAAAGCATGGGGTACATTTGCAAGAAGCGGGATCAATGATGATCTCGAGGATGATATTGAACGTCTAGGGCTCTATATCGTTGCGGCTAAGGAGAACAACTATGGGGCACTCTGCTACCAGGTCATCAAAGATAAGGATTTGAAGCTATCGGATTTGGTTGATATCGCAACAATAGGTGATATACTCCACTTTCCTATACCAGATAGACGTCTAGTCGACATTGATTTGGAGAATGAACCTAATGTCATCAAAGGTATCGTCTTAATGAAGATGATGACGAGGATGATGAAATAGATTTGGATGATCTAGAGGAACTCGTGAAAACATTTTACCTTCTTTGAAAACATCTGGAGGTACTTGAACATCCTCTGGTATCTGCATGAGTTCCTCCGACACGAAGCTTCTCTCAGGATCACCTTTCAAATAGTATAAAACACGGCTACCCGCTACTGTACGGTCCAACCTGTAAGTATGTTTGCTCCAAAAGGCGCCAGTGGCGCGTCTTTTCGAGTCACCGTGCTCCTCTCCCGTTGTAGCAGATAGAGATAGAGGCCATCTTTAGGTAGGGGTTTTCTTCGGGATATTGCTGATTTTTTGCAAGTGGTACCTCCTCGAGCTTGATGGCCTTGTTGGGCCTCATGTTTATCATTGCAGTCTTGGCATTGTTTAGACTTTTGACGATGGTATACAGGTGTTTGACCCAAATGGAGCTACACTCTTCGGAGACCAACTCTTGCAAATCCTGGGGCTTGAATAGCCTTTCGGCAATTACCTTATTGTAGGACTCTACAAAGGCTGTAAACGTATCATGATATTTTGTGATGGACCGTTTAATCTCCACACCTTTGCCTTCTAGCAACTTGGTTACATCCGATTTAAACTCAGAACCATTGTCACATTGAAAGGTTTCTGGGTAGTGTAAAGGTCCTGCTTTGTAGATATCTTGGATCATCCCCGCGACTTCGCTGGTTTTTTTAGTTCGCAGAGGCCTTGCTACTTTGTATCTCGAGGCAACGTCAATACCCGTCATGATATACTTGTAGGTATTGCCATACAGCTTATCGTGGGGCATGTAAAGTAGATCGAATTGATGCATTTCGTTTGGCCTCGTAACGGTGAAGTGTGGATAATCGATCTTTTTAGGACCCCGAATGTGTCTCAACCACAAGAGTTTCCTGGATAGCCAATGAGTTACTAGCTTTTTGGAGAGATCGCTCTCCTTTGCAAGTAATTTAATAGCCTTGCGCCCGGTCCACAGATGTTCCGGCATATAGTAGATATTGCTTAATTTTTCCGCCCCCTCATCTGTAACGATATGTGATGCTTTTGACATGTCTTTATTATACATTTATTATACTTGTAAACCACGAAGCCTAGCAGGGATAAGGAGCCAACAACAAAGGCCAATTCCCCATCCTGTTGTTGCTTCGAGGGTACGTAAAAATCTTTCAATTGCGGGGCCTTCTTTTCTGAAGTAATATAATACTGATACATATCGTCGTCCAATTCTTTAAGACTTTTGCCGGCTTTTAGCTGCATCTCCCTTTGCCTGGCGAACCAATCGAGCTTATCCTGCCTATCCCGTATCCACTGGGCCTGGGCTCCATTAAGCTTTTTCAACAGCTTGGTCGTGTCCTTTCCGTTTCGCTTCGCCGTGTCCCGAGAGCTTGCTAAATAGAAAATTTGTTCCGGAGAATGCAAGGGCGTTGATTAGCACGCTCCCCGCCATGATCATAAAGTAGCCATTTTATTCTGAGACGAAACGGTTGCCTTTTGATATGTTTTCACTCGCCCACAAAGGTTGGGTATTGGTGTAGTGCAGCCTTTTCGCCACCTCGGCAAGCGAAGGATCATCCCCATTTTCTCGATACCTGAGCGGTACCTTGTGATTATTGTGCCACTCTCCATGGTTTTCCCAGGTCACACCCTCAACAAAACGGGCCTCGAGATGAGCCTTCAGTGTAGCCATATCACACTTAAGATACTCCTCGGAACTGAGCTCCTTGTTTTCCTTCAGAGTGTAGCGGGTTTGACTTCTTACGGCACCAGCCAGATGCCCGGAAGGGTCGCAAATGGCACAATATTGCCCTCGTTTTTCATGCCTGCAGATGCTTCCACCCCACAGTCATTACAAGTGGATCTTATCCTTTGATAGTGGCAGACGCTTCCGCCACTACACTCTTTGCACCTTCTCCTCTCCCTTTGATGGCCACAGATGCTTCCACCGCCACACTCTTTGCGCCTTGTCCTCTCCCTTTGATGGCCACAGGTGCTTCAACCGCCACACTCTTTACACTTGGATCTTATCCTACCATGTTCGCTGCAGATATCACCACCCCCGCAGTCCTTACAGTTGGATCTCACCCTTTGATGGGGGCATATTTGACTTCCCTTGCAGTCCTTGCAGGGATACTTTAATTTATCAGGGGGGCAAATCTGACTTCCCCGCAGTCCCTGCATTGTTCCCTCTGTCTTTCATGACGGCAAATCCTACTCCCCTTACACTCTTTACAACATGCCCTCCGTCTTTGATGGGGGCATATTGCACGTTTCTGTGACGCCTTGGCTACGTTCAGGTACTTAATGCACATTTTTGTTGGTTGACCATTCCCATGGAGCCCTGCCTGGTGAAACGGTCGGTCCCTCGTCAACTCAAAGAGTTTGCCAAGGGCCACGCGAAAAGTGTTGCTATACGCCGCTACAATCGCTTTTTCCCCAACCGTCCCCAAGTGATCACTAGAAATGACCTGTAAGGCCCTGATGGTCCCGTCGTTAGGATTGATGCCTTCGAGGATGAGGTTGTTGTCACGATCGAACTTGGGTATCCACAAGTCCCTATAGACTGCCAGGGTATTGTAGTCGCTAATATTCTGAATTTCGTTACCATTCAAAGTGATGCTTAGGTTTCGTACCAGGCTTTGGCCTATGTTCGACACGATCGTACGCTTTGCATTGGTCTCCGTCAGCGTTAGGTCAAAGAGTAGTTTGAGACTGCCTGTAAAAATGACATCATTCTGGGGCATGTTTAAGATATCCACATAGAGATCTTCGTTCTGGTTGATGGTTGAGGGTATATGGCTTATCTGAACCCTCTGTTTCCTGCCCTTGGTACTGAAGAGCTGCTTCGTTTCTGCGTAGGGGTCTAGGGTCGTTCCGAATGTACTCATGTTTATTATATAAGGGAGATTTTAAATAAAGATGCTAACTAATCCAGTATTTGTACCTGACATTGATATTGATGATGAGGAGGATGAGGGCCATCCAGATAAACCCGATGATGCTACGTCAAAACTCCCTGGAACGCCAAAACTCCCTGGAACGCCGGGGCCTTCAACAGAACAACAGCAAGGGGGGAAACGCTTTCGGGGCAGAGGCAAATAATACTAAAATCAAGGTCGACGGCTTTTACGATCATCTTGGGGAGACTTTGGGCTATCCAATGCGAGATATTATGATTCCTTCAGGGTGGATAAAGGGAATCAACTTATTGTTAAAGAGATAGTGAAAGGGAAAAAAACCTTCAAGGAAATAGTGATTGCGAATCGGCCAGATACAAACGTTGCTAGGTAGTAAGCGTATGCAAGCCCTGGGTTTTGTCGACTATGTTGCAGCCAACAGAGGTGGTAAATTCAGAGCCTAGAACCTCTTGAAAAAGTATAGCAAAATAGAGAAGGAGGTTGACAACGCTGAAAATATTGAGATGGAATCGTTAGAGGAGATCGACAGTTTGTAGATGCCACGGAGAGCCTTATACAAGACACTTCATTTGCCGGGCCTGATGAAGGTGGCATCACCGAACGTGAAAGAAGTGGGCTTGACCTTGAACTTCAGACATTAAGGGGTAACTTGAAAAGCTTGAAAAACAAGAGGATTCTATACGACAGCAAGATTAACAAGGCAGAGGGCAAGGTGAAAGAACTTGAGAAGCAGAAGGCTGGGGCAGACGAAGGACAAATGGCTAATCTTGAAATGGAAATAGAAAAGGTGAAGAAAGAAATTAAAGATCTGAATGATCTTTAAGCACAAAACAATTTGATAAAGGCACATGGCATACTATCCACTGACATATACCCCCGGCTGAGACACATCAAAGACACGCTTTTAAAAATCGCTGAAGATAACACATCTCTGCTTGAGAAGCTTAAGATTTTGTTTAAGGAGCAGGGCATAGCTATAGCGAGTATTGTCTCTGCCATTGGTCTGCTAACAAGCACCATTGTACTATCTGTTACGAGAGGAAGTGCTGCGGTAGGTGCTGCAGGAGGAAGTGCAGCGGGATGTGATGGAAAAGGCTTTGTGGAGAAGCAGCTGGAAAAATTCGGGAAATTTTTAAAATACCTGGCAAGAAAGGCAGGTGCTGCATTACCAGAGGTCATCGGTACCGTAATCTTCTTCTTTCTGAGGGTAGCGGCAGCAGTCGTTGGATATGCTGCAAAACATCTGTACATGGCCATCGCGGCAGTAGCCGCCTTTGTCGTGCTGTACGTGAGGAAATAAGCCTATTTCAGCCATATGTACGCAATGATGATCCTTACCCCTGTTATGATCATAACAGACTTGGTATCCTCATGCTGGTTTTGTTGAGGTTGTCCAGGGGATGTAGTATGGCCAGGAGGCGTGGAAGGTATGGCATGCTTTGGGATGTATATGGTATAGCCTTTATGGTATGTTTTGTAGTATGCTTAGGTGGTACGGGAGGTGTGGTATGCTTAGTAGTATATATGGGTGGCGCGGTATGCTTAGGTGGTACGGGAGGTGTGGTATGCTTTGGAGGTGGTTTGATAGTCCTCTTCGTATGAATAGGCTTGTTGTTCACATTGACCTCCACCCTCACGTTAACATTGGCAGGTGCGATCAAAATATTGTAGTTATACCCTACAATTTTACCTATACGCAGGTTCATGTCTGAAGGCAGCATATACACGCTGGGCATGACAGTAAAGTTTACCGGAGTTTGGGCATATTGAAACACCTTTTGGAATTCCGTGATGTCATGGCCCACATTCTCTTGACGCGTACATGGCCTCAAATTTTTGCAGTAAAATTTGCCTTGCCGTATAATTGGCGGTGCCGGAGCCAGGAAGAGATGCCTTGGCCCCTGCCTGCGACCCCAGCAACAGGACAACGTAAATTCGGATGTTCTCGCTTAGCTTGGTCAGACCTTCCGATGTTAGGCCCTTGTGGGGGTGATAAATTTGGCCCAGTCGCCGTCAACTTGAGGCCACCATCTCCCATTTGTAAATGACGACATGATGGCCTTGAATTTGTACAAGGCATTGGCATCTGCACCGTATTCGCGGCATTATTGTGCATACCCGGAGGTTGAGTAGGGATTTTTTGTACTGAGAAAAACCGTCGTCATACAGCATGGGCACCTTCATTCATGCTAGGATGCGACACATATCGTAGTACACGCAAAATTTGAAGATCGAATTGACAAGGGGTACGGAACCCGTCATATGCTTGGCAGATATGCCCAAGGCAGTGCTTGCGCAATGAGTAGCGAAATTACCCTGGATATTACAGTAGTCCTGCGCCTGCCCTGTCCAGCCCACCCTAACAGGGTCATTTAGCAGATTTGTAGGGATTTTTATGGCATAATTGGTGAATTCGGGAATACCACCTCAATGTGCAAGTATGAAGACACGTACAAGCCCTGATGCTGCAGGTTGGTTACACTAAGTGCCCATTCCCCCTGTTACTTTTGTACTTTGCCTTGGGGTTGTATTAGTATATATTCATCCTTTCTTAAAAAAAAGGATAAAGCAACTCTATATTACTGATATCGAGAAGCCTACTATATTTGAGGATTACCTGGGACAGGATAGTAGGATAGCCCTGAAATCCATCGGTATCGATCTGTATGGCTGAACCTGTACCGCAACAATGAGTTTACTATACGTAAGGTAGGACCCGATCAGAGAGTTACTCGGATCGAGATCCTGAATGGTTTGTACAGAATAGAGGATTTGGCGTTCATTGTAAATAGCCAAGCAGAGGACAAGATTAAGCTCTGCAGACTCCGTGTCAGTGGCGGGTACTCGGTGGTGATGAATCGACAATTACAAGAGCTCTTGGGCCTAGCCTAGGATCCTGCAAAAAAGTACTATATGAAAGGTGACTACGATGCGTACTATAGGACCGATTTTTACCATAGATTAAGACTCGTTTGTCCGCAGTTGGACGAAGACGGATGCCTGCTTGATGGCAAAAAGTCTAAAATTCTGGCCTTGCTTCCCACCAAAAAATTGAACGCCTGGGGGATATGCTAATCTGGAGTTTTGACACTACTGTCTACTTTCCACTAAAAGGTTCGACGGACCGCTTTGAGCTTATGCTTACAGACGAATGAGAAGAACGTCTCGTTCACAGGCCTGACTATGTGAATTCTTATAGAATAAAGATGGGGAGAATATGCAGGATGAGATTTTTAAAAAAGTTTGACCTGCGCAGTATGTAAGCGGTACCTAGAATCTCCACCTGAGTATAGACCCTAATTTGGTATATTTCATAGGCCATACAGGACCTATAAAATATATGGTTTTTAATCCTCACTCGGCAACCACCCTTGTTTAAAGTTGCTATACCGGCATTCCGTGATATGTACCTGAGGGTAGTAGTTTTTGCCTTGCACATAGACCGATGAAATAGCCAGGATGGCACCGGCTTGGCAGGGTTCATCGTAGGTTACTGGCATACCATAGAATTTTGTTGTGATTGCGTCCTTGTAGTATTTGAGTTTAGCGTTCACATAGCGGTCCTTTTTCACGGGCTCTGTCGTCAATTGCTGGGATATCAACTTTTTACGATATTTCGCAACCCAATCCGGGTACTCTTCAAAATCAAGACTCATTGCCGGCACTGCATTAGCGTTGTACCGGATCACTCCATGTGCGGACCAGGTTTTAGGTGTTTTTACCCTGAGGGCTACCACAAGATTTCGTGTATGGTACCCTACGATTTACCTTTGATTCTTACCTTCAATGGCAGAAATGAGATCCGACACTGTTAGGTAGTCCACATTGTTATCGTTGACGTCCGTGAAAGTAGCAGCAAATAAATAGAATAATTTAGGGTTGACAAACTCGTTCTCAAATCGTAGCATCTTGTTTTATGGTATTTCGAACAACTTCAGAGATTTGCATGTCATTGTGCATGCGCAGCCACCGATATATACATGGTAGCAGTACCAACACAACATTTTACCCTTTACCACGAACCTGCGCTCGCAGGTACATCTATCATACGCATCGAGTAGCCCTTCACAGTCCTTACATTGTTCCATTTATTCTATCAATAAGGTCCTCTAAGTCTTTAATCCTCTGTTCATTAGCCTTTTCCTTCTCTGATTCTTGTACTAATACCAGGGCCATGAGGGGTAGGGAGATACCAATGCCGGCCATAAAGGTTATGAATGCTGCAGTTCCAAAGATTGACGCACATTTATTATGGTAGTATTATCTTACAAGCATGTTGTAAGATAACCTTGGTATCAAACCAACCCCAAAAATATCTTCTGCGTCAAGTCACCCCCAAATCTTTTGAGGCGTCTCAAGTCTGGTGCGGGTAAGCCTTTATAGCGCCTTTTCAACAACCACACCGACATTTCGTACGCGCCGTCATACAACTTTCGTTCCTCAACGTAAGCCAGGCAGCACGCATTACTACAAAAGTAGCCCTCGTACACATACCCGTCGTCGTCATGTTCGCCCATATGAGCAGCCATGTTTTCCATCACATGAAAAAACCAGATTCCGTATGTTTTGTACTCACCTGTGGAGGGTTGTATCTCATGGGGCACCTGACGCCTATGTTATCATCGCACAGTTCTCCAGAGCACCAGTAACAGATTACCATTTTATATACGACTCCAACAAGGTCCGAAGATTTCACCTACATATTGGACACATGTTGATGTGCATATCCTGTGTTTTGAACCTGTCCGTAATAAACTAAAATATATCATGGTCCTTCGGGAAAGCCTAGTTACACATATTTGAGCACCGGGGGATCCTTTTCAACAACTTTATTGCACATGTCCTACGTCTTAATCCGGTATATATTCAAGCATGCGGGGATCCTTTTCAACAGCCTTGCGGCACATGTCTTGCGTCTTGAAACAACTCATTTATATATACAGATTTCAGCAAAGTCCGAAGATTGCCGAGCAAGTTGGGAATTCACGTCTTTACTGCCCATGCTTTGACTATTAGGGAATTCCCTTTTTGCTGTATGATATGCGCGTAGAATATTAGGGAATTGCGCCAGAAATTTTTTGACTCCTATTCTGCATACTTTGATGACGTCAGTGCACTGCATTGAATATTAGGGAATAACCATGGCTATGCACTGAATATTAGGAAATAACCCTTGATAGGCACTGCATGGTACTGGATTTATTGTGTTTAACTGTGGCGTGCGCGTGCGCAAGATTTGCATTGCACCAGAAGGAACATTTCCCTATCTCTCCCTGGTTGTGCTTGAGAATAATAAAACTTCCAATAATTAATTCCTGCTATGAAAACGTGAGACGTGCTTACCGATTGTTAGCACTAATTTAGAACCCATTACCATTTTTTCATTCCAAAAATTCTAAAATTTTAACAAAAATAAATACAATTAAGTTATATTGGTGGATACTGATATATGTTGTCACACACGCTGATGATAAAAAAACCATTCAGGCTAGTGGTTTTTACATTTTAACATTTTTTTGTTGCAATTTGTGAAAGCAAGTAGCGACGTTGACTTTGTGCGACACTCGTGAAATTCTTTCATACACTAAAAGAAAAATACATTAGTGACACAGCATCGTATGTCCCCTCTCATACACCAGCCCTTTCTATTTTTCACTGCTTTAACTCCATTTACACTGGGCTCTTAGTATCAAATACCTTAATCGGTTGAATTGATTTGCACGTGAATTTTGTTTGTTGCATGATTTCTATGATTATTACCCCTTACCAGTTCTCTTTGTGTGGGACACAAACTGTCTGCTTATAATATTTATAAAATGGAAAATAAAAAGTTCCAAGAGATACAGTGCAAAATGTGAATGTTCGGACATAGTGAAAGAGACATAAACAAAACTTACGCAGGTTTTTAATTGTCTTTTACAAATACCAAAAAACTTTTTAAACCAATCCCGTTTGCATTTGTGGTACTTCTCTTTGCACTAGAAAAAATGAAATCCAATTGAAATATATTTTTAATAAAAGGCTAAATGCGTTTTTTTTTACACTTCTCAAACTCGAATGTTCTTGGTTGCTTTCTTCCGAAAATGTTGCAAAATAAGATATTCCAGGAAGAAAATTTGGAACACGTGGTGAGATTTTAAGTACGGGCAAGGTTCCATCATGTATTGCAAGCGTCTAAAAGTGCTGTCAACCATTGACTCACTTTACTTAGTTAAAAAAAACACCACCAGAAAAACAGACAAAATAATTTATTTGGCAGTAGCCAACCATCGTACTATATTGTTTTCTGGTTTTCCGCTTCCTTCATTATCATCCTCCTCCTCTTCCTCGTCATCATTCTCGTCATTGTCGTCAATAAGGTCCATTTCTTCGATGTCATCAAGAGGGACTCCATCAGGATCTAATCCCAACATTAAATTTTCTTCCTCCATGACTACACGAGAGAATAGATTTACTACTTTTAAGCACACTTAATTGTGTGGAAGAAATTTGCAATCAAAACAGTTTTGCATAAGAAAAAAATGGTCGCTATGAAAACTTAGTCGTAAAATGCATTAAACTGTCTGCATAGAATTCCGACTTTCTGAATCTAGGATGAAGGAGAGATTCTACTAGGTTCAATTTATTTCTCTATTAAGCTTAGCTTGAAGAGTTTAAGTACGTCGTTTATATCTTTAGTTAAGGTGGTTTACCAAGAAAAAATGTCTAAATTTTAAGAATTGTGTTTTACCTCTTTTCTGACACCAAATTCATGTTAAAACACCGTGGCAAGTAGTGCTTATGACAAATTTAGGTTTTTATTGCGCAATCTGGCACTTTTTGCAACCAACCGCAAATATAACTGCAAAGCAACTCCTATAGCAACCATTTTCGCATTTTTAGACAACTTTCTTGCCCCTCCGTCGATGTTTAATGCTTTGTAATTGCTAGATGATACTTTAGGGCCTCCTGAGACAATATATGACAGTTCTGAATATTAAATGTGGTGTTCCACACGCAGTCAGAAAACTGTCTTAACGATGCACCCTCCGAGGTGAACTCGTCATCATGGTCTTAGGTATTTTGTGCATTGCAGGTCAAAATATTGCTTCCGTAGTCCTTTTGTCGATCCGCAAGTAAACATTTTCAAGATCGAAGCACACACACTTTACACTTTCTTCTGTCGATGCAGGCATTAGTATTACCTAGTGCTTAAGTAAAACCGAATTTCAAATCGAAGTTTTGTCAGTTATTTTGTCCAGTTTCGCCGTGTTTTAGCCTTTCCGTCGTCCAAGAAATACCGCACCAGTTGTTCGGAAGACGAATTAGCCTTACGAAAATGTGTTCCACTCAGTCACTACACGTGACACTTTAGAAACATACGCGGCCAAAAAGGCGGTTGAAATAGCGCATGTTATTCAGTTATTTGGTTTAGCATCGAGGAGCAAAATGTCATATTTTGCCTATATTTTGTCTAACAACGGGTAACCATGGCAAACCAATCAATTAAATTTTGGGCTTAATTTTGCCGTACTGTCGCGTACTATGATATCCTCATCAAGTAACTTTACAAAAAATAATCCTCTGCGATATAGATTTTTTGTTGCAAAGCCACCTTAAGATTAAAAATTAGTTAGCGTATAACTTTGCGTAATTTCAAGAACGTCAAACTTTCTTAATTTTTTTGTGTTGTTGATTGTCATGTGGTCATAAACCAACCTCGTCCCCAGGGTCTTGTGACCCCTGAGTTGTTATTACGAAGTTCTTCGCCGCTATCAACTTCGTCAACAAGGCAAAATGCCCTGGGAAGGAGGTTGGTCATAAACATATACGGGCTGAAGGTAGTGAGGTCTTCTTCTTGTTCTCCTGCAGGACTATTTGCTTCTCAACAGCAAAGCGATTTTATAAGTTTGCATCCTTAGTTTTCTCAGACGTAACTTCGTTTGAAATACGCTACCATATGTTTCTGTGTATCTCCTTAAACAGTTTACCTGTGCAAATCCAGGACCGCAGTAGCAGTTCAAAGTAAATAACCCACCAGGGGTTACTTACTTAGAACTGCAACAAATACTTTCGAACTGTTTGAAGTTTTTGAATTGTCCCTTCAAGTCACAGTATTTATAGAATGGTCCAACATATAGTTTTTTGGGGATAATTTTGCAGCACCTTCCCTAACGTTTTCAGGTTTCACTGAATTTGGTCAAATATCATATCCGTATTCCCAATAAAAACTGATAGAAAGCATGCAGGTCCTGGACACGTTACAGGTTGTCAGTTCCCAAGATTTCTATACTCCACAAGAGTCGTGTATAAATTAATTCATAGATGTCACCCAGGACACCTAAAAAATATTTTAAATCATCCTTTGTTCATAAAAATAGCCACTTACGATGGTCATCGAAATCCGCCGCCACTATCGCCACAATCCCTGCTAAAATTACTAAAAACGTCTTCATTATGTTACGAAAAAAGCAAAAAGATACTCCCCCAAGCTGTGAAAAGGTTTTTAATTTAGTTTTTAAATTTTTTGTTTGTTTACTCATCTGGAAAAGCTGAGTTGATAACTTACAAAAAAACTGGCGGAATCGCGCTTCTTTTGAAGTTCTAATGTTTTTGATAAATTTGAACATTATAAAAACTCTATTTGTTTGAAAAACGTGTTTTGCCTAAGCTGACGTACTAACAACGAAAAAGGAGGGAGTTTCTAATAAGAAAGTACGAAAATAAATTTGATTCTTTTTACCATAAAGATTCAAAAATATAAGTTAAATAGCTATATAAGTCAAAAAAACAAAATAATAAAAAAATTTTTGAAAATATGTTATAGAAGGCTGGTTCTAATTTGTACTCAAAATTCTTAAAATATCAAGAACGAGAAAGACTGGACCTTAAAATAGCGAAACTGTTTATTAGAAAAAACACGACGTTGTCGATGTCGAATTTTAAAAAATCGGAAAGAGTAAATGGACAACAAAAGAAGCAGCAGAACACGTTCGGTCTATTTTAAACCAAATCAATTCAAATATTATATTTTTAGAAAACCGTTAGAATTCCTAAAAAATTGATGTTGCTAAAATTTCCTGTATTTTGTTGCATAAGTTAACCATTTTCACAAGATGATGGATGTTTGAGGTTTTCAAGTGGAAAGATATTGAAATTAGTTTGAAAAAATATTCGCATATAGAGTACAATTACAACTTTAAGATGGCAAAAGAAACCACTGAAGCTCATAAACCTTGTCTTTATACATAATATACACAAATGTCGATACTATAGAAAAAATTTTCACTGGCCACATTTCAAGATATATAAATATATGTATATTTATGAATTGTTAGTTTTATTTTTTCGCGTGTTTCTTTCCCTTACTAGCCATTTCTGCTTGGTGAAGAGCGTATTCTTGCTTCGATTTGTTAAAACTTGCTTGATCTTCGTCCTAAAAAAAACACGAAAGTATAGTTTTTCCGCTTTTAGAAGATCTCACTGAATTCGCAGAAAGTTTTGTTAAGCCTGCACAGGCTCCTTCAGATGGCTTGTAAGCGAGCTCTATATTGTACATTTTATCAAATTATAAGTGGTGTAGGCATTAGCAAATTTTTAACACGTGCCTTTTTCTCTATGAACAACTGAACCGTTGGAAACGCCTACCATCCACTCAAAGTTAATTATTCCCCAAGGAATTTTAAGAACTTTTTTTTTTTTGAGGCAAATTATGAAAGAAAGATTGGACACATCTAGAATAATAAAGTTCATGTATTTATAACATAAGTAGTAAAGATCGATGTGAGATGTTTCTTAAATTCTTAAATTTTTTAATTATGCAATGGTCATGTACAAACGCAGTAGCTATGCGGTTTGTAACTTCCAAAAAAAAACGTATCTATTCTTTAGTATCCATAATTAATAAAATATAATTCGTACCAAGGCCTTTTTCATTGCTTCCACAGCGCGTTTTTCTTCAGATTGACGCTTCTTCATATCTTCAAACATGGTTTGTAACTAAAACAGAAAATAAACTTAATGTCAGTTGTTGGAAACAACTCTTCTTTTATAAAGAGGACATAGCTAAACTTCAACGAAATAAGAAAAACAAGGGTAACAAAACAAAATCTCGTCAATTAATACTTAACCTCTTGTTCAGCTTTCTTTAATTCATTTTCTTTATCTTTGACTTTTTGAACAAAAGTTTGTCGAATGGTTTCCTCTTTCTTCTGCAAACTTAACATGTATTGCTCGCGCTTGTTTTGATAAGCTTCTTGAATGCTGAAATAATAGAGGTATTTAGCTAACAAACTGCTACGATCACAAAAAATCTTTTGTGAGGTCCAATCTGAACTCTCTGTGCAGTATGCACTACTTTTCTTAAAAAAAGAATGTAGAAACTCGCAACTAGAATAAAACACCAATAACATAAAAAAAACACATACATCAGAAGTATCTACTAGGGTTGAACATTATGCTTAGTATATGCTTACATATTCCCGAGTTTAAATATATGCTAATAAAAACGTTATTCTTATTAAGAAAACCTCAGATATATCCCTTGCCCTACTATTAGAACATGCTTGAAAAATGCTTGATCAACACATGTGGGTAAGAGTATAATAAAAAAATTAACAGTTAAAAGATGACTATGAATGCCTATGTATTTTCCGAACTCGGGACGACTTTTTATAAACACGGAACGACACATACCTGTCCTCGCCATCTTTAAAACCTTTTTGCTCCATTTTTTCTTTTCTATACAACTCATAGTGTTTTTGATGAGTCTTCTCGATGAGGTCCTGCATGTTTGTGCGAAGCAACATCTCGCGAAGTTTCACAAAATCACAATGGTTTTCATTTTCAACTAAAAAAATACTCGTAAATGCAATGACAAGTAAAAAGAAGAGTAGAACAGAAAAGCAGTAAACATAGCAATTTATAAGAAACAACGCCTTACCCAAAACTGTACCCCAAGGGTACTGACGTGCACGAAACTTTTCACCGCCCATGACCACTTCGTCTCTACTTCCCACAACAGCAAATGGTAGATGACTCTGAAGAAACAAAATGATTGTCTTATCAATGAGAAAGTTTAAATTTACGCAGGCTTGATAATATTTCTTTAAAATTACCACTTACGTTCATCTGACCGTTAATTTCAGCCACGGTTTCATCGTCGGTTGGGAACTTATAAATTTCAACCCCGTTGTTCTCCAGTTCACTCATTATCTGCAAGAAAGGAACAGACACTAGATAAGGGCATTATGTGGAGGGATTGTAGCGAGTTTCTATACAGGGAACGCTAAGGTAATATTTGTTGGATTAAACTGTACGCTTACGTCTATAAAGCCTTTTCTTATTAGATTGATGGCGAAATTATTGTCTAGAGTGCCACAAAGAAGCAAACGTGTAAAAACGTACCTGCTCTTTAAAAGATTGCAATTCACTTTTCGAAATTGTGTCAGCTTTTGCAATGATTGGAATAATATTAACCTGGTAACAAAAAACAGTAATAAGTAAAATACCAAAGAAAAAACGGAAATAAAACACATTCTTGAAACAACTGAAAGTATTAACCTTTTTATCTAACTTCTTCATGCAAACTAAATCAAGTGATTTCAGCCTAAAGAAAAAAGTAAGAAAAATTAAATCTACAAACGTCTCCTTTCCAAATACACAAAGATGCGTAAAATGCAGAAATTTTTAACAACATAACACTTACGAATGACCAGTGGGGGCGATGAAATACAAACAAGCATGTACTCGAGTATCATGATACGTATTCAAAGAACGTTTGATTTTCATTTCTTCTTGCAAGTAAGCCTCATAGTTTGCATCAATGTACTGCAGAATGGCGTTCGTGCTCTCCTCCTTGTTGATCTGGTCTCCAAAACCAACTGTCTCGACGTTTGTTAATTTTAGTGATACATTGCTTTCTTTTAAATCTAAAAGGTATGTATAAGTTGAATATCATTGAATAGATATAATCTTATATAGAAGCATGTACAGCCATCTGATAAGGTGTTGTAACAATGTTTTTAACTCCATTACAGGTTTGGTGAGAACTGAAACCTGCGCTAAATGTGTCAACCTTTCTAATTCTATTCACTAATACGCTGGCATTCAGGTTGACAATTGCTCTGTGTTGACATAAATTAAAAAGGGTTATATACTACGACATATTTTGAAATATGTTTTTTGGTAAATCTGCAATATACGTACCATAGGTAACATGCTGTATTTCAACGGCTGGTGAGTTGTGTTCATGAGGGTTGCCTACAACAAACAAGCAAATTTAAAACTCATGATTTATTAAGGTTTGCACATAACTTCAGGAATGTAACATACCTTCAAGCGTTCTTTTAAATAAAGAATCCATCAATGTTGACTTTCCAATGCCAGTTTCACCTATAAAAAATAAACATGGTTTAAAATTTTATTGTTTACCCACCACTGTGTTTTTTATAAATTATCACAATTTGTGTGATAAATAGGTCAAAAATATTCTGAAATAAATTTTTAATTGAGTCCAAAATTATACGCACAAAAACGTCTAAAATGGGGCAACGATTTTTTTAAATTCTTTTGTAATATTAAAATCAGGTTAATATGAAGTCACATGAAATTTCCAGAAAAAATGAGATACTTTAACATTGATACCGTACCTATGCATAATATATTAAAAGCAAATCCTGCATTCACTGATTTGTTCACTAATTGATCGGGTAAACTATCAAATCCAACATGTCCTGTTAAACGCAAGCTTCTTCCATTAGGACCCTAAAATTAAAATTAACTTTATAACACATGTTAAAATTACATAGACTTGTTTAGCAACACAACCGAACTTACGTTCCAAGAAAGCAATGAAAAAAAATTGTCAAGGCTTAAAAATCGGTATCTTTTCTTGTATTTTGTAAAATGTCTAATTTATTCATAAATAAAACTTAGTGATGGAAACGTTAAATATGTAACAAATATTGAGAAAAATAACAACAATATTTTCTTCACATATTTCATTGAACGTTTAACTGCATTTAGAGACTGTTAAAAGGCTCTACACAAGTCAAAGAACACTGTCTGCCTCAGCTCTGATACAACCACCAATGTTGGCCTACTAAATAGCATACAGGATCTAGATCCTGTATGCTCTTTAGTAGGCCAAGTTCTCTGGTAAGTTAAATGGTCTGATTTATTGTGACAGTAGTAACTTACACAAAAAACACAAGATTTTTTCTGAAGCATAACAAAATGCACTTTAAACACTTTCATCCAGTGAGTCCAAGCAAAAAGGGAAGATTGCTAAGCTCTACAACTTGCCTAATTTTTTCAACCCAGTTTTAAAAACAGGATTGCTTATTAATGTAGAATGGTCTGTTACATTTTGACAACTTTTTAATAGTATATTAAAAAGTTGACAAAATGAGAACAAAAGAGGAAAAAAGAGGAGCATCTAGAACTAAAGGTTTGCCTAAAAAAATTCACAATGGCACACAAAAGCTTTCTTTGGATTCATACCTATTATTGAAATACATAAATCATATACATGACATCTTCTTTAAAAAATTCTGGTCTAAATTCTACCCTCCTCTAACCCATTCAAAAAAATATAAAACAATTAAAAAATAAAAATTTGATTTACTGTTTCCACTGATAGCTAATTTAAATTGGAACTTTATATGTTTACACTGGGTAGTTTTGTATTTTTTAAAAAAAATTCTACACAGAAGGGTTGTGATAAAAGGACAGATTGGCAATATATTAAAGAAATCAGGAAACATATGACATGACCCCATAAAGTATGTGTAGTAAATAATTCCGATTGTTGATGTGTTTAGGTTTATTATGTTACAACTTTCTTAGATGCAGAAAAATAGATGGATTATAGATGGATTCCAGTGTGACGTTATTTGTTTACTTCTGACATGGCTCTGGCATTTGCATGGCAGGAAAAAAGATGCTAGGAGAAATTTATTTTCCTTTGGATTTTTTCTCACTGAAACATTGTTGAGTTAATAACTATTATTGAGTGTAGATTGATTCCTTCTGATATGATTTATTTAAATTCCTAAAAATGCCTTTGCATGACAAAATGAACTGATAATAACTGCTTCATCTAGCGCCCCTTCTTTTTCCTCCCATGCAAATGCCAAAGACTAAAGAGCTTACCAATAAAAATGTAAACAACGGAATTCAGCTATAAATCAAGTGTTGCCACTATGCTATGGGCACTATTTGAAAAACTTATATATAAAGGGGTGTATGGGTTTCTTGAAGCTAACAATGTCCTGTATAAGCAACAATTTGGTTTCATAAAAAATTACTCAACCTCTCAAACACTAATGATCATTTCTCAATAAATTATGGATGCTCTTGATAAAGGAAATTATGCATGTGGAGTGTTTATCGATCTCCAAGGCTTTTGATACTGTTGATCATGAAATTCTGCTTACAAACCTCCTGCATTTCAGTGACTCTTTGAAACAACTGGCCAAACAAATGAATTTAGACCTCAAGCTTCTCTGCCATTGGCTGAACGCTAATAAGACTTCTCTTAATGCTAGCAAGACAGAGTACATTATATTTAAACATGCACATAAACCTCCTAATTATGATTTTAGGCTTCTCATCAATGGTAAAAGGCTTATGCCTAGTGATTCTATTAAATATCTTGGTGTTCTATTATAGATTCTGATTTAAGCTGGAAGACTCAGATCAATAATACTGTTGCCAAGCTTAAGAGGGCTAATGGAGCTTCATCATTTTGTGCCTCAAAATGTCCTTATCCTAGTCTACTATGCCATTTTTCATTCCCACCTGCAATATTGTAATCAAATTTGGGGTCAACCAAACAGTCTTGATGTTAATCGTATTGCTGTTTTACAACATTTTGCTACCAGACCATTAGTCTGATAGCAAAATTTGTGAATCTCGAAGAGCATCATCTAGTATCATCTATGGCAATCTGGACATCCTCAAAGTCAATGATATTGTTCAGTGTCAGAACATTCTGTATTTGCATAAATGCCTGCTACTATCCAGAATACTTTTGCGGTTGACTTCAACCATTCCAAGAGCACTCGTGCAGAAAAGGCTGGATTAATCAATCTTCCCACTGTCAATACTGTTTGTTTTGGTAAAAATTCTATTAGATTTAACACCATTAAATCCTGGAATAAGATACAGACATCAATGACTAAAAACTTGTTTCCATAGATTACTTTGGTCTTAAAAGTGATCTCAAGAAGTATTTTATTACCTCTTATTAATTTGTAACAAATTTTCCCTTTGTTCTCACATGGTTCATTTATCTCGTGATTTATATGTTTGTGCCGTCTTGTGTGTCCTGTGCGGTCTATTCGTCCAAGGGTGGCCTTATCCTCGTCTTAGCTTCTGCTATTAGGTAAGGTCTCCCTTCAAAAATAGTTTTTTGTTGTTCTCTCTTCATATTACCAATTTATTTAATTTTTTGAACATGATATACATACAATATACCATAGCTAGCTAGCTTAAAAAGAGCAGGTCGTTGCGATTCTAGACTATTTATAAAAGATTTGGTACACACTACTCACCAAAATTCGATGCGAATCTACTTCTCCTGTCATTTTTATAGTATACGGGTTAAATAATTTTCTGTGTACAATTTAATTAGCTAAAGTATAAACAACATATATTAAAACTTTTACAAACAGAAAATAAATATACGTCAAAGTTTGTGTCTCCCCTTTACTCGGCCGCCCTGTTGTTGTGGTAAATTTTGAGCATGCGCTGAAACAATGTTTTCATATTAAAGGCAAAGCCTGGTATACATCAGAGCAAATTTTTGGCTCATTGTTTTTTACTTCTCTGATTGACAAAATTTTTTCAATATATCTTAAGCCTCCTGAGTATCTTTAGAATTGTTATTAATCAAGACAGGGCCTTTGGTAATATTCATCTGTACACAAGGTTGTCTGACGTCACTGTTTCCCATTTAACGCGCGCGAAACCAATCGTCTTCAAGCAAGGTCCGCCACGCGCAATCGTGTTGGTCGAACGCTTAGTCCAGTTTTGATGAAGGCCGTTGTGCGCATTGGCTGAGCAAATACATTTATACTTTCTGATTTACATTTATACTTTCTTAAAATAACAATTTTGTTTCTAGTGCTTACATTTTGAATTTCTCACATCTTTTTGTTCTCATGGAAGACAAAAAAAATTATTTCATGACTAATTTGCCGCCCAATTCAGAATTTGCTTTGTGAAAAGCCCACTTTAAACATTTGTAAAGGCGAACTGTCACAAATCAAAAATTTTCACACAAGAAACAAAAAATTGTCTAATTTAAAATAACAAATGTAAATTATTTTTTGACTATGAAAAGTTAAGTAATTATTTTGATTTATCTACAGTAAGTTTTTAAACATAAACATTGATAATTGCCTACTGACTGGTTAAAAGTTTACAACGAAATATTTTACCGCCCACAACTGTTCTACTTTTTGACAAAGCGAATTTTTCAAAATTCAAAGCTACGAAACTGTGCATTAAACATTTCGCAAAAATATTCAAAATTAACCGTCAATGAAATGAAATTCCCTCCAAGCTAATTGGTTACTGGAAAAATACTTCGAAATCGACGATTTGAGAGAGGGGTGGGTCAATGGAAGTTTAAAGGCTTATTGGAACAAGATGAAGATGATAGAGTGGGGGTTAATGATGACTTTGCGAGATTTTTCTAGACTTGCTGCGTCGAGTAAAAAAATAACAGGAAAGTCGAAACAAAACCTGAGTTTCTTGTTTACACACAACCCCGCTCTTGCGAGCTCTAAATTCGGGTTGCTTTTTTGTATACTATACGCCCTGTAAAAGCCAGTACCGTGCAAGTAACACAAACCGCGCGTAGAAGACAGAAAATATAACCAAATACAAGAGCATACTTCGAATTCTTCGAAAAATAAGTTAACTAAAAACTTTATTTACAAATATTATCTATTAACAAAATGTTACATATATTTCTATATACAAATATTATTAAAATTCTTAAAAATAAGCAATTCGTTTATCTAAACTATGCATGCTAAAAAACAGCAAACTTTCTTAACTAAATAGCACCCTCCAAGATAGTACGTACGGTATTTAGAAGTATAAGCACTAGTCACATGTTTTCTATCACAACAAGGGAAAAAAGATACCTATTCAAGTAACTACAGTACTGGCCTATACTTTAAAGCTGTAGAACTTTCATGACAAGAAAGAAAATTTTATTTTTGGAAAGAACAGTCAAACGTCTCACACTGATTGATAGTACGTGAACAAATCCAAACTTATTTTGTAAGGTGCACACGTGACTTTAAAAGTAGAGAGTTAAAAAGATAACATCTCGTTCTCTTCTTCACGTCATATTCCAGTTGGTTAATCGAGTCAAACAGCAGGAAGATTTCCATCGCGATAAAAACGGGAGTTACCAACTTGCGGCTGAAATGTTTAAAAATGACATCTTACAATGAAAAAATCATAATAAAATATGCGCTGAGCATACAGTTGACCTTCCGGGAAAAATTACTTTAAAGTATACAGGAATTATTGCAGTATGTACAAGAAATTCTTTACCTCTGACTCATTTTGGTTGTTTGATGAAAACGGGTCGAGATTCTGTATATGAGGGATGGTTGAAAGGTGTGGTTTGCGAATGTTCGCACGAGATGGACTTCCTTTTACCCCATTTGCTAAACAAAAATATAATTAAAATGGCGCTAATAGTCAAAGAAAGGAATATACTTCCTGCTAAATAAACGTAGACTTCAAGCAAAATCGAGTTTGATTTTTTTGAACAACACATAACTCACTTTTCAATAGGTATAGACGTCCATAATTATTGAATATAAATATAACAATGACGAATATTTATAAACCGCCCTTTGTAGTGTTGACAGTTCCAATTGATTACTGTGCAAATTTTCCTCAATCACACTCGTATAAATCAAACATTAGACAACGTACAGAAGCGACACGTTTTACACAAATTATTCAACGTCTGTTTCTGATTCTATTTTCCACAACAGTTTAGCTTCAAAACTCATGCTAAAACTTAATGATGAAAAAGTGGACCAGTTTCTCACAAGCAAAACGCTTTTAAGCCTATATGCTTGTTATATTTAAATATTAATTTAACAAATTGACACTTAAAGATTGAAAAAAAGAAATGCATAGTGCAATCATTAAACATCAATAAGATAAACAACTTACCATCTAAACCTTTCACACTAGGTAAATGGAGCCCAGACCTCTTTGTTAAACCACCATCAGGTATATCTCGTTTGCTTTCCTTCCTTTTTAGTTTTTCATTTAAAGAAAACTCGTCAATAGATTTACATCTGTCAATATGAAGAGGAACTTTCTCAGCCACAGCACACAGTCCATCGTTTATTAACGCGTGTTTACTGTGCGATTTTTTAGCGTAGACTTTCTTCTGTTTGATGACGTCATACCCATGTGCTCTGCAAACAAAATTTTAAAATAAAAAGTTTGAAAAATTTTATTAAAGAAAAATAAAATTTTGCAAAATAGTTAGAAATTGTACTTCGGTTGGGTTAAGCTTTGAACCAGACTATGCAAAGTAATAGAAGAAAACGAGTTTCTCATGTAAAGGATGAAGAAAAACAAAATAATCACACAACTACGTTTTTAGGCTCATTAAGCATCGCAACAATTTATATAGGTGATAAATCTTCATAAGCAGTCTTAAGTATCTCTTACTTTAGGACATCATAATTTACCCGCTGCTTTTAAAAAACAATGTATGAATTGCAACGACTTGTAATATGGGACTTCCAAATAACCCTATTTTAAGGAGAAGGTATTTTGAGTTTCGCTTTCAGAGAGGTAACTTCAACACCCCTATTGAATTCCAGGAACGCTGATTATGAAATATTGTACAGTAACTGATCAAAATAGAAGTCAATATTTTTGTCTGATGACGTTAAATACAAATCAATGTTGTTTGTTTACTTCTCTCAGCCTTTTTCTCAAAAGAGGGGGGTAAATCTGTAAAGTCACGAAATTTTTAGTCTGTACCTCATCCAGAACAAAAAAAATTTCAAGTAAACCAATAGCAGTAGTTAAATTACCTCCCTCCCTCCTCAAAAAATAGGGTTAAAAGCTTTATTCTATACACATGTATCTTTCCTTTTTGAAAGTTTTTTCTTATGAACTTTCTAATTTTAAAGTGACCTTGTGAATGAAAAAAAAATTTAATAAGTGTGTGGGATGTGATCAAACATATTTGCTCATATTTCTAATAGTCAATGATCCATTCCATTTGCGCTTTTGTTGATATTTTACAGTTATAAATTTTGCACATTTTATACTACAAGTAAAGTTTCTCAAGTTTCCCCTCGTGAAAAAAGGGTTTCTACTCACCTGGTTGCATTCATTGACTGGTTGATAGTTGGTAGATTCTTTCCCAGAGTATTTACAGACACATCCATTGGAGTACGTTGACCAGCCTTCACATCAGCTCGTTCGTGTTCGAAACTTTTACTTGATGACGACATAACTGTTGATTTGAATTCATTTATATCTTTATTATTATTATTATTCGTATCATTATCATTATTATTATTAAAGAGATTGTCATCTTTGAACGTCCTATTTTCGCGTTGATTATCTACTCGATTATCACAGCTAGTTTCATTATTTCTTCTCCTTTCATAGTGAATAGGCGAGATGTTATTGTCATCTTTAGAATTCCTCCTATTGTGTTGGGAATTTAAAAACTTTTTGCTGCCTAAACTTGGACAATGTGGTACAGTTGAAACTGAATCACATTTCTCAATGTTCTTTACTTCTTTTTTCCTTTTTGTTTCACTAAACTTTGTGGAAATCTCTTTTGATATTTTTTCATTTACTTCATTCGCTTTATCCTTCCGCGCTGCGAGAGATTTCAACAGAGGGTTAGTAGTTGTTTCTTTTTCTATAGTCTCCTTCAATGTTTCTATAAAACTAACAGCAAAATCGCCTTCTGCGAAAAAACCATGTTTCATCATTTCTAAACAAGACGGACGACAAGAAGCTTCAAGATGTAAAGATTTCTAAAGTAATAAAAACATGCCCCTTTTTATTATTTTTAATATTTTCCAGGTGTATCTGTGTACACACATTTTTTGGAGAGGTCTGGGTACGTATATTGCTACAATTCAAGACTGCCAAATGCAAGATTATTTGTCTTGACTATTTCCACGCCAATTGCGTTATTTCAATCTTGGGATATTTTAGCTGCACATTCGTCATGTTAAAAAAGAAAAAGACGTGATTAGGAAAATGTAACTTAGGAAAACATAATTATCAATCATGGTGCAATGTGCACAGTGCCCCATCAGTAATAACAAAATTTTAGGAGTGGCATTATATTTGGCCTCTGATTTTTTATTGCTCATAACTAAAAAAGGGATATCTAAAAGAGACAATGCTGATATTATTAAGGGCCTTACAACGGTAATAAAAGCGTTAATAACACCACAGATTTAAGATCGATTAGAATAAGAAATTAATCACATACTATGATAAGGTCGCTTGCATTTTTATTAATTCGTGGATACTTTCTTGTGAAGGGTTCGGGATTCTTAACAGTCGGTAAACGCATACCAGTAAATAGAGGGTTTTTGTGGAAGATTTCTAAATGCCTTTGAGTTAAATTTCCTAAAAAGAAATAAGCCGAAATTACTAGTCGCATGAAAAGGATAAATAAAAAAGTATGTACTATAGCAGCCTTAATGGTAGTGATATATGCTCATGAAATTTTTTTTGTGCTGATTGTGATTTAAAAGCTTAAAAAAGATTCTAGGACAAAAGAACATCATAAGAGATCCTGGTGCAGTGTACACTGCTGTAAAATTCTTAACTTCTTGCGAAATAAACCTGATTTCTTAAACGTTAACTTTTAGCCAGCAGTTCTGGTCACCATGTTCTGATAGTGAATAAAATAGAAGGTTTAAATGATAACACGTGATAAATCAGAAAGATTTTTTCAAGTATAATCACTCTTACACCTAGTTTTTTGTTATTGCGAAATTGACAAATTCTTTTACCCTCATAGACAATATCTTTATTTAGATTAGCGTTCTTGAGAGAGCTAAATGTATTTCTTGTGAAATAGAGCCATGATCAACATTTTTTTTTAAAAATTGGCCCAAGGATACAAGTTTGGTTGTGCAGAAAAAAACAGCTGTTTGAATTAACATAAAAAATGTGTTTCTTATCACTCTAAATAATATTAAGTAAGATTGGCTGTCATCTGTCGCAGCAGTCTAACTTTTGAACTGTTCGCCTAAGCCATGATTGAGCTCCTGGTTTCCGTTTTAAATGAAATATTACTGTTTTCTTTTTCCTTGTCAAAAACTAAACTATGCAAGTTTTTCTTCAGTTCTATGTTTGTGAATATATGTTTTGAAAATTAAAAATTAGGTGCATCTGCTAAATTCTGTAAAAAAAAAACATTAAAACAAATTTTTTCTCCATGGCCTAAAAAATGTTGATTGTGGTCCCATTGTGCCGTGTATCATGGTTTAAGTTAGTATATCCAAGTCTGTATACATGTACAAACCATATTTTCTTTTCTAATGATTGATTACTTACCTAAAGTTTTTATAATATGGAAAAGTTGATCTATATCAGAATCACCAGGAAATAAGGGATCAGCAGTAATCATTTCAAAAAGCAAACAACCAACAGCCCACACATCAACAGCTCTAAAAAAGAACCACTAAACAGCCTTAGAAATTGAAAATTTTGTTCCTGTTCCTGTGCCCAGTGGCCAACAGTGGAAACAATCCACTAACTATAGGTTTTTGTAATTTTCTGGGCTAGACACTTTAAATATTTATTATTATTATTGTTATCCCCCGTTTTCATTACTAAAACAACTCTTCCTCAATACAAAAACAACAACCTTTTTTTCCACATTTCCGTTACAAGAGGGACGAGTCATAACAATTTGTAATAAGAACTTACTTTCCATAGTTTAAGTCACCAACTAACAGTTCTGGTGCTCGATACCATCTTGTTGCAACATAATCTGTAAACACTTCACCAGGACCGGTTGCTGAAAAGAACAAAATTAGCCAATCTTGCTAATTTCCAAAATCCTCAGAAGTATTTATTACACATTTTTTTATGGGAAATAATATAACAACACGAACAGATATACCCTCACAAATATAAAAAATGATTTATGCATGCTATCAATTGCACATTGAGTTCAATACAACAAATTACTTGATGTATGGTGCTTTTTTGTCAAAATTTTCCTATAAAAGCAGATGTGAGATATTTGAGGAATGGGTCCAGGCTTGTTTGTATTTAAATCCTTAACTCGCTTTTAAGCTTGATTCCCACTTTGGTTAACATGAAATTAACGTTACTGTAAAGGAAACAAATTTTTTTTGAGATTTTTTGAAAAAAAATTCATGATTCTCTTTCGAATGACAAATTTTATATTCCACAAAAGGATTTGAAACATCCCTTTTCAGAGGTATTATATCCTCCACGCCTTCGAGGAAATATGTGCAAAATGAGTTTAGCATATCATTTGTAAACATTATGCATGATATGGAACTTCCGTATAAAAATATGCATAATAATAATTTTTAAATAGTTTACTTTTACCATCGATCTTATATATAAATTTTTGTATAAAACGTTGTTGTATAAAAAATAATTACAAAAATCAAAGTTAAGGAGTATGCATATGAGAGCTGTCTGTTGTAACCCTGGCTTCTGTCTATTAATAATTCTGAACACGTGCACTCATTTTCAGCATAAAGAAAAAGTTCGCATCATCTTTCTACATACTCAGTTCACATATTTTTATAGCACCTAAGAAAATCTTTAAAAACAAATATCTCGTTAGTAAATACGTTTGTTGTCTCTTTTTTCAAAAGCTTCCTATTGGCTCATTGAAATTTTTGGTAATGAAAAGCTGAATAAATTATGCACAAAGGTTCCTGGATTTTTCTGTATAAATTACCGATTAGCGAATTATGACGACAGAAAGAAAAAATTATGCATTTTTTTTAATGATTATATATAATTATAAATATCTAAAAAAAAATCCGGGAACCTTTTTGAATTTAATTTATGCAGAATATAATGGTGCAAAAACGAGAAGTCTGTGACCACGCGTTCGGAAAAAGAAACCATTTTAAAACGTATGGTGAAGAAAAAAAATAGCGTGTGTTTATTTCATTATATTTTCTTTTTGGAAAATTAACATCTCACGAAAATAACACCATCAAATAAGTCTTTCATCAAGCATTCAGAAACAAAAAGATAAGAAAAAATATAAAAGTATTGATAAATTATAAGGGTTTTCTGAGACTACTCATCAAGTGAGTTTTTTCCTTTACAATATCCTCAAAGAGTTAATTTGTGTAAAATGTGTAAAAGAATTATCACAGGCTTGTTGTCTGTATGAGTAATTTAGTAAAAAAGCCTTTTAGTAAAAGAGCCTTTGACAGTACCTGGAATATCACTCATTTGAATGACCAAAAAGTTTCAAAGGAAAAGAAAAACAACATGAGTTAATTTTCTTTTTACACTAAACTTTAATCCAAGAAAAAAAAATAACTCATGATGTTAATTCATAATTTACACAAAGTTTTAGTATATACACATAAATACTTAACTCAAAAGTTGGCAGTGGACAGCATGCATAATTTGAGTGATCATAGCACATAATACAAAAAATATATGAAACATTACAATACCACACCTAGAGTCCTTGCAAAACCAAAATCACACAACTTCACAATTCCTGACTTTGATATCAAAATATTTTCCGGTTTAACATCACGATGAATGATCTTTAAAAAACAAACAGAAATAGTGTAAAGTGTAAAAATGTGTAAAGGTGTACATACACTGATCTTAATGTGATTCTATTTACATTCCCAACACTTGCAAAGTACAGCCCCTGAATAAACACACGTTTCTGACTCTAAACCCAACAAGTATATGTGTGAGTCTAATTATAAACAGCAGTACACAAGACCAGCCCATTTGCAAGACAATCACGCTGATTTAAGTATCTTTGGTAACATGTGAAAATACATCACATTTTATAAAAAGTTGCAAATATAGCACATCTAAAAGCACCAACTAAAATACATTCGCTACACAAGTACCAAAATCTTTCATAAAAGAAAAAGTATTTTTCGGTATAACTGCATTTTGTTGATGTTATTGTTTTTAATAATATCAATTTTTTTAATTGTGAATAACTTTAGGACAATATACAGTGATACATTTATACCTGGCATATTCGAATGATTTTAAGAGAAACTATGGTAATATCATGTCTGTATACAACCACATAATTAAACTCTTAGCAAAAACAATGCAAAAGTAACTTTAGTAGTTATTTGTAATAAGACCACATCCTAATGACATTACAAAGACTTCATCTTTTTTTAAGTAGGTTTTTTAAGGCAGCCTTAATATAGAAAAAAAATCTTAAAAACATTGACAACTTAAAACATATTTGGAATTTTGTGAGTGGCTTGTATAAGAATACGAACTTTGTTTTGGAAACAGACTTACATTATGACTATGACAAAACTCCAATCCCCTCAATACTTGAAAAGATATTCTTTTAACATTTTTATCATTTAGTCCATTTGGTTGAGCTTCCAAGTCATCCAATACAGTTCTATCAACAAATTCAAATACCAGATAGAGACGTTTTTTTCTACGAAAAACTTCCAGCAAATTAACCAGATTCTCATGCCGCAGTTGCTAAAAAGTAAGTCACAAAATGTATAAAAAGAAGCAAAACACGAATCAATTTTTTTTTTTATATTATCTTAATATATGTATAAATTTACAAAAGTGTTTCTTATTTTATATTGATGTTGGCTGATATTTTAAATAAGTTCCATGATACATTAGTTAATTAAAACTTAAACATTTATACCTTTAACATTCTAATTTCTCTCATGGCTATCTTCTTGACCATTTTATCATCCTCTGATTCAATAAACTTTTTTATTGCTACAATTTGATTGCTGTCTTTATGTCGACATTTTAAGACCATGCCATAAGAACCCTCACCGACAAGTCCAAGATTCTCATACCTATCCATCTTCTGTATTATTACCGATGGTGATAACAAACAAAAACATAACCATCCTTGTTGTTTTCCATTGCTGCTTCAATAGAGCAGGATCTAACCCATTAATTCTATTTAAACCTAAAAATATTCAATGTTTATGTCTAATACCCTGCATACAATCCCTCCAATTCCTAGAACAGGGTGCCTTGCATAATGAAAATCATAGATAACAAATTGTATTTAGTTTGTTATGTACATAGTTTTTGTCTCAAGCAGGGGTTTGGAACACATTTGAAGTAAACATTTTCAAAGCGTTTCAGTTCTTTAGTTAACTTCATAATCTGCACAAATTTTGGAGCACTCGAATTTAAATTTGTGCTGTTTCTTTGGTCACCAGAGCACTTGGAGCAGTTGAAGTATACACATTTGAATCTCATGTATAAAATAAATAGCCCCTAGGTTAATGTCAATGATGTCATCTCGTGTGTTGGTAGCTTGGGAGCACCTGGAACCAAAATGGGATCATTTTCTGAAGCTGGGTTAAACCTCCTGTTTCCGAACAGCTTGGTTGATGACGTCATAGTTCTTGACTTCTTGTCTTTTAAACCGTTCGTTAAAAGTGAGTGTGTTCCTCAGGTTGCTAGTTATGGGTTGCTGAGTAACTTTGTTTGCCATGGACAAATATAACGGACTTATAACGGATTAAATAATAAAATTTAGAGTCTGAAAGGTAACATTTTTACTTGAAAACAGAACAGAAATAGAAAAATACAATTCTTGATTTTCTCAAATTTTTAAACTCGGTGAGAACTTTTTTTTGTATATATCGCAATAACGAATTTGGAAGGGAACAAATTCAAATTTTATATACAATATAAATCATGCACAAGTTAGTTTGCGCCACAAATCAATTTCTACCCCCTGGGAAATTCAATATTCAGAGTGTGGTAGTTTAGTTTTGATATCTGATTTTGAAATTTAGTTTTCAAGTAAAAGAGTTATTAATAATCAATACTAAAATTATTAACAACTTACACAATTTCAATTAGCTCTGATCTTGCTTTTTATTATTATTATTATTATTTTTTTTTTATTAACTTGCATAAAAGCAATTTTCTCAAAATATATACCAAATTTTATTAACCTTGTTGTAAATTGTTTTACTTTACCTCTTAATAGTGTCTATAAGTCACACACAAAAATATTGAATTTGATTTGCTTTGTAGTGTTTGTGGGTTGCTGATCACTATAGTGTCTGCATGTAAGGTCAAATTGACCTCGACTCTCTGCCAACAATCAGTGATATGGCAGCAACAAAGGGGGATTATGGTAATATTGAATTTTCAAAAAGACATGTTATTGTGTATATATGATTTAATTTAAATAAGAGTTTTATTTTGGAATTTGTTATTCAAAGGGTGCCGATAAGCCGCAAACGCCCACATATATAACAGTAAGTTCAGGCGACTTTTTGAATTAAATTGGCGATTGTCGTCCCATGCAGACGATAGTTGGAGATGAAGATAAGGGAGTTAATAAAGTTTATATATAAGTTATTTATTAAGTAAATCTATATAATAATACTCTAAGTTTGTCTGTCTGTGTGTCTGTGACAGGCAAAGTGGATGTGTTCATTCTTCTTTGGTGTCACCGAAAAAGTGATGTCTCAAATGTTAAATTTCTTGACGTTATGGCGTGATGTCAATAACACTATTTTAATGCGAATATCCCATATTAAATTAATAAAGCCATTACAGTGCACCTAAAACTGTGAGGCCAAATAACTTAAAAACGAGGTGGTGACGTCAATGATTTTTCACTGCGTGTGTAACTAGGGACCACCTAGGATCAATTTGGGTAATTTTTCCAAACCTGGGTCACCATATCCGTTTCGGAATGGATGGGTTGATGACGTCTTTAAAAAACCTTTAAACCCTAATATCTCTGCAACCGTTTGTCAAAAGTACATGATCCCATTTTCTTGATCAGCGTTTCAAGATCTATATGATGAAGGCAGCAGGTATACAAATTCCCCAAAAAAAATTAGGGAGATTTGATGGGTCACTGCTTTTAAACTGATTTTTAAACCCTTATATTTTATTTAACCTCTCATCAAAACCACATGATCATATACATTTTCTTGATCAGGAGTGTAAGCTGTACACAATGGAGGAAATATCAAACAAGTTTCTCAATTTATTTATTTTGTATTTGCACTGCTGACGTCAGCAAAAAATCTAAAACAACCTATTTTTTATTGTCCTTCTGTCTAAGTGGACTTCTCCACAGGCCTTATGGACTAGTCTTATGATAAACTATCAAAAACAGTTCTTTTAAAAACTTTGCTACAACATAGTAAGTTTATTTAAGTTTTTATAGTTTTTGGAATCATTAGTGTCTGTTTTTCTTTTCCTTTTCGGGCGTTGTTCGGGTCTATGCTTGGTTTTTCGGGGAAATATATACTTTTTTTTTTTGGAAACGCCGAACATGTCTGAACATGCCCGTACTTTTTACGGCGTATGCGGTTTATCGGCACCCTCATCATTATGCCCAGATCCTATTTTTATAGAAAAGTTCATACATCATATTCAAATGATGGATCTTTTCCATTTTTCCTCTGCTAAGTTGATTTTTTCAGATGTGCATAGATATTTTTAGATGGCTAGCCTCACAAATATTAAGGGATATAACCTGTCTATTATTTCCAGGAGGGGCCATGGCTTGATGGAGAGTCTCATTTTGATCTACGCAGACCCAATTAGAGCCCGCAATCTACTAGACAACTCTCGGCAACATCCAATGGCCCACACAGCGTTCCATATTCCCAATTTCCCTCACATGGCTTGGGTTAACCCGGGGCTATGGTAACATTCATTCACCCATGCTGAATCGCCGTAAAGAGGAATCGTACCCCGATCTCCCACACAGAGTACGAAAGCTATAACCACTAATCTACAGCGCCACAGGCATTGATATCCCCACCACACATACAAGGCTGGTCTAGTTAGGCAGAAATTCAAGAGATTTCTGTCTGCCTTTGTGGTCTCTCTTTCCTTAGTGAGGCTATTTATAACATCATATATAAATCACAGCTACCCCATGCATGTGTAGCTATGCATTTTGTAGCTATGCATGTTGTAACTAGAAAAACTACTTGTGGTAACCTAGGTGGGGGAGGGTTGGTATTTTCTGAAAATTAACAGCTGAGGAAGTTCCAAGATAGTTGAGGGAGGCTAATTTTTTTTTAATCAAACAGTGTTGATGTGAAACGTAACAAGTATTCTGATTGTATTATAGTGCAAACTATAGTTTATACTGTATAGTTTCTTTGTTTTATTTTTAAATCTTAACAAAATATCTGAAAAACCAAAATTCGAACGCACGCCATTTTGATTTCGGATATGCCATATTCATCGTATCGCATATCTCAAAACGAGTGCGTCGTCGTAACTCAAGGCAACAAAATGGATTCGCTTAAAATTACTTAAAGAAACCACCCTCGCCCCCAGGGTGTTTTGAATTCTTAGCATGAAAGATGGCATCGTCTTCTCTCATATCAAAAGACAAAAAAACCTGGGGACGACAGTATTAAATAAACCTAAATTTGCGTCCCTTAAACTTACGTCCCTTGTCACTTGGGACTGATAGATATTTTGTTAAACAAGAAAATTAAATATCAAGACGTTGTTATACCCTCCCTGAGCCAAAAAATGGTATACGTCAGTCAGATTTAAGTTTGTGAAACTACTTCTTCTATAACGAAATATAATTTCAGAGAGTAATTTTTTGTAAACTCAAGTTTGGGTAAAAATCATATTTACTTATTCTACCATAATTATTTAAAGAATGATCATCTATAACAAAGATTACAGGCTTTACTACAACCTCGTTCCCAGGGCTTTTTGTCTCTCATCGGCGCTGCGATATGCAAAAAGAGACAACGTGTCCTGGGATCGAGGTTGGCTTTACTATTGTTTTGGTATACCGCAAGGCCGTACTTTCGCAAACTTGTGAACAACTACAATCCCGGACAAAATATTTTGAAAAAAGGCTGTTTTTGGCAGCTCTCCCAAAAAGACAAAACGGTCTTGGTCAGTTACATCCGTAACATCATCGCCCCCAGGGTTTGGTGCCTCAGGGCCGCAAGCGCTTATTTGACGGCTAAACAAATCGCCGCCGCCCCCACCTTGATGACAAAGAGGCAATAAACTGGGGACGAGATTGGGTCAGCAGCAGCCGAGACTTCAAAAGTTTTACTGTGACAGATGTGTGTTGCGTAACCAACGTCAAAAATGCGCTAGCTGCACTTTCTGCAATGTCCGCATTTTGAAACAACCCCCTCCACGGCCTGCAAGGGTTCGAAAAATCGTGAAAGTCAGATGTACTGTACTGTGTCGTCAGCACAAATTAGCACACTTTAGGTTGTTTTTTTTACCAAATAACCCAATAGAGAATAGAACTATGCGTTAAAACTTAAAGGGGCTACGGAACGGCTGTCGGTTTTCGACTTTAGTGACTTACACGAAAGTCAAGCTGATGGCGGCGAAAAACAAAAATGGCTATTTTTCCGGCAGACTCGTCAAACATATAGATAAATCTAGAATTTTTATCTTCTCCAGCCTTGGTCAATCCTAACATTTTCCACATATTTTCAGTGTCGTGTAGAGATCTCCGTCGTTAACTCCAATGGTTGACTACAGAAAATATAGAAAGAAGTACGGTACATAAAGGGTAAAGTTTCGATACCAAGTGACAATCGAGGAGGAGATTTTTCATTAACCGCTTTTTATACCTTGCTCAGAAAACCTGGGAATCCGAAATTGGATTTTAGTGCAGAATTTAAAAAGAAACTTTGTTTCCGTTAATCTGCAATAGCAGAAACGTAACCTTTTGTAAACATTCGCCAGGGGTATCTTCATCGACCGCCTGAGGGCGGTCTATCACAAGTCGGTTAGGGCGTGATATCAAATCATTTTTTGTATGGAGTTAAATTTTGGTACACGCAGATAGTACATCTATTGTTTCCGCGAGCCCAAAACAATGGTACTCTTTGGATTAGAGACATCATTTTTACTCATAGTATGTTTGAGATGACTACCTCCATCAGTTGCCACGCGTAGATTGCTAATGATTGACATATTAACTCATTTTATTTAATCAAAGAAAAAGTTGCCTGGCGGTCATCGTACTGGTATAAATAACAAATTTTGTGTGTACATTCGTATCAGATGAGGGCAATTAAAATGCCTTGTACATAAATTCCAAAATCTGTTTCATTGGGTTACTCTTCACTAACAACACCATGTAACAATGAAACCGTGCTTTGATAATTCCTGTAACCAATACCGAGATTTAGTTGTGATAGATGTTTCTATCCTACTAGGGTGGACTGACAGAAAATGCTTTTTAATCATTTTTTTATCATAGACAATATTTTTATGTACAAGTTTACTAAAGAAAGAGAACGGAACACTTATTCTGATGGTTCATTTTCAGGTTCATTAAAATTTTCTTCACAAGGTTTTTCCTCTTTTTGACTTGCATCATCAGTAGCTTGAATATTTTCCTCTGGTTGTTGCGTTTCTTCTGGAGGATTTTCTGTAGCTTTTTCATTCTCATCGCCAGTATCGTTAAATTTTCTATCTGCGTTTTCGTCGTTAACATCTTCTTTACTTTCTTCTGGTTCATGTTCTGTATTTTCACTTTCAACTGTATTTTTGTTTTCCTGTTCCGGAGTTTTATCCTCCGCGTTTTCCGTATTTTCTTCTTGATCTCCTTCTCCACTATCCTCGGTTACGTTTTTAGTTGTATCGATCTCCTGCTGTTGTTTGTCGGTTGTTGGCTCCGCATTCTCTTCCACGGGTGCTTCATTGGATTCTACTGACGTTTGATCGTCACTACTTTTCACAGGCGCTTCAGTTTCATCAGCTTCTTCTTTTCTATCAGTTTCATCATTAGTTGGTTCGTTAGTATCTTTATTCTCCTCGTTCGTATCTTTCGTTTCTCCTACGTCAGCTGGGGAAGTTTCCTCGGACGGCAGAACTTCATTAGATACATCTTCTACCGCTAGAATTAGAATTACTCTATAGTAAGTACAATATTATGTGGATGTTCACAGGTGCTAGCACTGGGATCAAGTCTGATGTGCTTGGACGTGTCTATAAAGTTAAAACAGCTACAACAAAGGAATAATTCTGAGACATACCTGGTGCTAATTCGGACTCTGTAGGATTTGTTGATACTTCTGTGTCATAGACCGACTGTCTCGAGGAATCTGGCGGTTGTTCTGCACCCTCTAATGATTGTTCCATGTTAGCTGGCTGTTGCTCTATACCATGCGGTAGCTGTTCTTTATTTTCAGGAAGAGGTTCCGGGTTATTTTCTGACTGTAACATTTCGTCTACATCCTGTTCTTGGTTATCTTCACCATGTTCTGTGTTATCTGACTGTTCTACGTTATCTACCTCTTGTTGTGTGTTGTCTTTGATATGTTCTGTGTTGTCTTCAACATGGTTTATATTGTGTGTCGTGTGCTCTCTGTTGTCCGCCGCCTGTGCCGCCTTATTGTCAGCGCCATAGCTGTAGTTTTTTGTTTCTACTTCGACTACAGAATTAAGTGAATTGGTATCTAAAATGAAATTTTGTTAATATTTGTTCGTTTGTTGGGTTCAATAAAATTGTCCACGTAAAAAAAATACCATCTTCTGCTGCTTGATCTTCATCAATAATTATTCTGGCTCGTTGTGGTGAAGATCTTGCCGTTTGTTCACCGTTTTTATTACCATTATTGTTACTTGCCACTACAACTGCTCCTTTACTTGTGGCACAACCCATCAGAAATGAAATAGAATGTCTAGAAACGAATACAAAACAAATTCTAGAAAAGAGACTGTTATATATGTATGAAAACATGGGTCAAACTTATACTTGTTTTAAATGAGTGAGAAAAGCGTAACTTCATACATCTTGCCGGTCAGTGATCAATTCAACACACACAATAAAGTTTCTTTAGCGAACTTTAGCCACAGCTCAACTGGAAAAGTTGCTAATTGAGGGAAAAGTGTTCAGGAAATGGATGTGAGGCCTGAAAGTTACTAAGCAAGTTTTTTGTGTGATTGTAGGGAAAAAGTGTAGAAACTAATAATAAAAGTATCCAATAGATAAATAATTTATAATAAAAAAAGAAAATATAAAAAAATACCAAATATTTTACCTTATCTTGGGGTAAAGATATGGCACCAATATAAACACCAATATAAGCTCCAACCAAAAAGCAAAATATTTATCTGATGGTAATATAAAGCCACTGATTCTCTTTTTGGTTGTGGGCGGTGTGACATTGAGTTAAGATAAAAAAAGAAGTATCAATATATCTGTTTCACCGTACGTCACATTTTCTTCATTTATATTGTGATAAAACGTGTTGAATGATGAATGCTAAGGATTTCTTTAATTAGCAACGAGCTAATCAAGAAATCTTTCTTAATAAAAAATTCTTTACAAACACCCGTAATAAAACTTTTCAAGCTAGAGAACTTACATGCGACAGCGTGAATGCATGTGGGAAGTAGAGAAATTATTTTCGCCGTCGGTACGCTCAACAGAAAGATAAAAACCCTGGGAACGAGGATTCTTTAAGTTTACAATACACATTTGATCGATCGCGAAATTCATGATTGTGAGAAACGAAGCAGGCCAGCAAGGACTTTGGGGTATGTTTTGCACGACAGTAGGATGCTCGCTTCAATACTTACAAAAAGTTGCAAAAGCTTTTGTAGACTCTTGATGTTGGAACGATTTTTTCTTGATCTTTTAAAAGCAAAACCTGACACGCTTTACAAGATAAAATTGATGCATTTTTAGTCAATCTCTCCTAGATTGTTGAAATTAACTCTCAAAATTTGGTTGTCTGCCACTGGCCTTGATGATAAAATCAAAATTGTAGCTACTTTGGAGGCTAAACAGAATTATTTACTTCTCTTTGCAAACTCGAATGGAACGAAGCAATGTACAAGATAAGAAAGAGTTAAAAGTACTAATTTCTTAACTCTTTATCTCAAACCACTTCAATTTTTTTATCGCATTTTCCTATGGACTGGGTGCAAAGGGATGAATGGATTACAATCGATGTTTACTCATATTCAAACGAATTATATTTTCAATATTCACAAATTTCCATTATGTACATCCATTAAACCGATTCGCCTAATTACATATTTATTAAATAAAATTATACTATATATATTATAATTAAATTTGTGACCAAAAATACAAATATTTAGAATTTTATAATTCTTTACAAATTTAAACGCTTATCTGTTAATGTGATCTTGGCCTTTACGGCTTGCGAGTCGTCGTACGGAACCCGGTTTACACCAACAGATAAACTATGTTGCTCTGAAAAGCAACATATTTTCCATTAATAAAATTGCAGTTTTTCTTTTAATTTAAATATCTGTCTCTTACATTTCTGCACATTGCACATGCACATTGAAATAGATCATAGAAAAATTATGTATTTAAAAAATTATGCATTTTATATTACATATTAAAATAAATATTATTTTTATAAGCAGTAATCATCTCTCTCTCTCTATATATATATATATATATATTTAGTATAAAATATATGTATTTGTATAATATCAATTAAAATTACACGTTGTATTATATATAAAAAAACGTCGTAACATAAAGTCAGCGAAAATATTTGATCCCTAGAATAAAAAATAACCTATTTCTTTGTAGGTTAGATATTATATGATAGATAGTTCTTAGGTAACTTTACAGCAAATACTATACCAGACGCCATATCTAGATTAACAGAAAAATGTACCGATGTTTAAAATTACATCAGTTATTCAGTAAAAGTGAATATGAGACTATAACAGACAAAAAACATAAAGTAACTTGGTCCCTTGGTCTTTAAAGTCTTTCGGTAAAATCAGTCTTCAAATAAACGACAATCAAGTTTTTTGCATACAAATTTTGATTGCTTCCACTTTCAGACAATCATGTTGTCTAAAATAAGAATACGCGGAGATTTTTGTAAATAAATGTATAACTTTACGCTTCTTCTTCTACTTCACCATCTTCAGCAACTTCTAAATTTGATGTTGGTCGTGTATTTATTTCCAGACCTTCTTCTAATGATGCGGATATGTTTTTATTCGAACCATTCGTCTCGTCTTTATTTACTTTCATAGCATCGTTCGTGTCATCTTCGTTTCTTTCTCGTGTGCATTCTTCGGCAGTTTCGTCTTCTTGGTGCGCACTCACAGCATAAGATAGCTCTTTATTAACGTTACCATCAGATGCGTCAACAGGAGCATTCATTTCACTCACTTTTTCAATGCGGTCCACAGCAGAAGATAGCTCTTTATTAACGTTACCATCAGATGCGTCAACAGGAGCATTCATTTCACTCACTTTTTCAATGGGGTCACCCACGACATTAGAGAAACTTTCAGAAATAACCACTTCATCATTTTTCTCTCCAACAATTTGATCGTTTTCACCAACTGAACTTGTGTCTACATTCGCAGATGCAACATGCTGTTCTCGGCTGGTAGCTTCTCCACCTTCTTGCTTGTCCTGATCATTTTTAACGGCTTGTTCTCTTGCTTCTCCTTCTACAATTGCATCCGTCGGATCGATGCTTTCGATATCTTTATCGTTTACTTCCTGAATGCATTCTTCCTTCTGGTTGCTAGCTAATTCGTCATAAAATTTCGTCTCCTCCCCAGTCTCTGCAACCAAAACATCGCCATTGTTTATTTCCACTTCATCCAACGCAACTACTTCTTTAATATCTTGTATAGTAATTGCTTTCTCTGGGGGCTCTTGACATTCGGTTACTGTAGATAATTCTGTCGAGGTTGATGTTACTGCTAGAAAAAAAATGGAAATATTACAAATATAAGTTAATCTTAAAATTTCCATAACATATTAGTATTGAACAAAAAGTATTTGTTTCGCAAATACGTATTGCAAAAGAAAATTTAATCTTAAAGATCGTTTTTCCCCACTTCTGTCACTCCTCCATATTGAAACAGTTTTTCGTTCAAACTTTTTTCGCATTTAATCCGATTTTGATGTCAATCCGTTAATGCATTGCTTAGGGGTGCGTTAGTTGTATTAAAGGGTCAAGCGCTGTATCCCAGTTTATGTTTCTAGCGTTTTTTATTTCGGATGGAGCAAAAACGTCAAATCCCTTAATTTTACTCACTTTGTTGATATATACAAAAGATTTCCCTATCAGCCCCTTATTAAAATTTCAATCATTTTGCCGCTGAGCAAGGTAAAGACGCCAAAGTTATTTTGATGTTTGCCTCTTTACGCGGGAGCTCTTTTTTAAAGTGGTGATTGGATTTGCATGGAAGTAGCTTGTTTAATCTTGTTTGTTTTATCTCATTACTCTCTTATAAATGTAAATCAGGCAAAGAGAGATATTTTTCTTAAATACTAATGTTTTATGAGTTGTTTCAAAGTGGAAAGTAAGTTTTAAAGACTAAGAATTTCAGCGGGAAAAAATCGGTGGTAATATTTCTACAATATATAAAGAATATAAAGAATGAGTTTAAATAAAAGGCTGAGCTTAAATTTTCGGCGCGAATTGAAGTTAGAAATGGCATTTTAATTAGAAAAGTAAAAATAATAAAAAAAATCAAAATTTTATAGCAAAAAAGTAAACTTTTGACGGCGAATTCATGACATAAAAACGCATATCTAGCATAAACATTTAACCCCCAATTTTTTTATCAAAGAAGCAAACTTCTTTTTTATCAAAGAAGCAAATCTTCCAACCTTGATTAGCATTTTCATGTGTTTCGATAGTTTCTTTGCGTGTTTCAGTAGGTTCTTCGTGCGTTTCGATAGTTTCTTCGCGTGTTTCGTTAGCTTCTTCATGCGTTTCGATAGTATCTTCGCGTGTTTCGTTAGCTTCTTTATGTGTTTCGATAGTTTCTTCGCGTATTTCAGTAGGTTCTTCGTGTGATTTGGTTATTTCCTCAAGAGTTTCTTGATGTGGGTAAACTGTGTCAAGACACTCATCTAGAAAAGTTGTTTTCACTGTCAAACTGTTTAGAAAAGCCACTCTCAGGAATTAAAAAAGTGGACGTTTTAAACATACTCAGAAATACGGCCAACCTCTGACATAGCCGTCTCGGACAGATTTTGTTTTCCTTTTAGTCTTCACTACAACTTTTGAAATGCAAGAAATTATTTAAAATTATGCAAGCACTGTGATCTCCAAGTTATGCAAACTGAAATGTAAATGTAATCGCTCTTCTGCTTGCGGTAGAAAAGTAAGAGGACGTTTGTTATTTTGTTTATAAAAAGAAAAAAAATGGTCGTCTTACACAGGTATTATCTTGTCTGAGGGATAAAAAATAGTTGTTGTTAGTAACGGCAGGTGCTCGTCTTATAGAGTAGCAAATGAGGAACACATGTATTAGTCTAAGATAAGTGCACATCTTGAACAGGTGGTCGTGATAGCAGAAGGCACTGCTTTATCATATGTTCTTGGTATACAAATACCTTGCGGTGTTTAATAAAATTTTAGATGAAAAAATTGGTAGGAAAACTAAAGTTAGAAAACAAAATATCTATACCATATTTTTCTCATTTTATTTGGCTTTAAATTTATTTGTAATTTAGCTTTTAATATAAGTAACAAAACGAAATATAATTACTTAGGAGAATTGGGTATTTATTGTATAGGGACATTGATGGATTGGATATTCATGGATAAGTACAATTTATAATGAATTGCTTTTTAAAAATTATGATGTTAAATGGTTTACTCAAAAAAATTAATTTTACAGGGATAAAAGGTTTACATCAATAACTTTGCATAAACAAATGCTCTGTTTTACCCCTTTTACAAAATCCAATTATTTTAAAATAACGAAATTATGATACTGAATATCCATGAAATATTAAACTTTCCAATTGGTCAAAGTTTGTCAAACGAAATATACTCTTTTTAATTTTCCATGACAATATTTTATTGGACTATACAGAAGAACTATTACCTTGTGTCAAAACGTTGCTTGCAATTGGAATCGTTACAACAGCATGAGAATTTTGTGCTTCTATTTTCTTCATATCTACACTTGGAGAATAATCATCTTCTTCAGAGGAAGAAGATGAAATCGAAGACAATGACCCTCTTCTTACTTTTACTGGAGTAGTTTTGTGTTTCGATTTATTTTTGATCTGTTTTTCCTCCATTTGCTTTTTAATCTTGCATTCATTGCTGTGTTTCTTTGACAGCTTTTCATATTTTCCTGCATAAAAAAATAGCATAATGTATCCTGACACGTATATCAATGGATTATTGTAATTTTTCTATTAAATGGGGAAAGTTTTGATGGAAATCTTAAAAATTGAACATTTTGCTTCTCTGTTTGTTTTCTGACTGTACATTATCCAATGTGATCTTTTACATGGTTGGTGACACAATTTAAACCCCTTTACCTGAAGCTTCTCTTTGCTCTGTTTCCATCAGTTTTTGTTCTTGTGGAGCAATTATTCCTCTGTTATGAGAGACAGGTTGATCTTTAGCTACTGCATTCCTTCTTGTACTTGCTGAACATCCCATTGTTAAGCATTTAAAATATTGTGATTCTATTGACTTTGAAGTGTTACTAAAAATTTTTCATGACGTCAGATAATGATTGACTGGTTATTTTTTAGAAAATAAAATAAACATATACTATATAACCAAAATACTAAAAATACTAGATACTAGATTTTTATGGTAACTGTTTTTCAAAAAGACTATATATTTTCAGGTTATCATAAATAAAAATTATATAAAAAGACAACATTTTATTTAAACTAAATATTTGCTATGTTTGTCCCACAAATTTCACTTATATGCTTTGTTTCTAAGTACTTAGGGTTCAAAGTCCGACATGCACCACTGCCGACGTAATTGCCAAAGTAAAATACAAAGATACCGTAGTTGCGTCAGCAAAAAAATGCCTACGTAATTTTGTTGTGAAATTCTTAAATAACAACAATTTAGGTTAATTGTCTTGGTTACTCAGTAAAAACACACTTATTAATCGAGAATATTGTATTATGGCACATTTTGGTATACAACATCATCCGCATGGAACGCAATTTGTAAATTTGGGGAATGGATTGGGATGCCGGGTAAGAAAATAAATAAGTAAGGCAGGACAGATAACGCATGCTGCTAGTAATCATAACAAGGTAATCACACCAAAATGCTTGCCCAAGGCAAAGAGGGTAATTTCCTAAGAGTATGCACGTTTTGGTTGCCCCTCACAAGCTTATGTCCTCATGGATCATAATATTGTGAACGGTTTCCAAGGCATGACCCAGATCTCTTCATGCATGAATAACATACTCATATCCTCTATTCACGAGGTACATTTCACAACTAATAATATATACATTTACTTGTCACTTGTAATTAATGATTAATTATTTAGTTTATTAATTATATACTTATTTAATAATTTATTCTCATGCATGAAGGATATTGTTTCTCTTCCACTTCAATCATGAAGGTACACTGCACTTCACTATAAACCGATAATCACATATGGTGTCTTCTGCACCCAATAAACATGTGTTATCAATAATCATGAGCTAAAGGTGGAATGCACAAGCTGGTCCAGTATTGGCCCAGCGTGTGCTACCACATAATAATAATATCCGGATTCATAAAAGGGTGTGCCTCACCGTAATGATAATAAGTGATAATAATATCAAGTAATAATAAGATACACAAGCCTCACACACGCATCTGTCCAAATGTTATATGGCTGACGTAGGAAGCCCGACATCCCCAAATTTCCCCAAATTAGTGTGGGTATTGGAGGAAAAAGTCAGTCATTAAGAGTACCGGCTTATATGCGTCAACAACATACATACATACAAAGGAGCCTAGATACACGTAAAACTGTACAATAGCTATAAAAAGCAAATAACAGTCTATGGCCAAAATAAACACAAAGTCATAATACTTGACATATATAAAATCCATATTACAACACGAATTGTGTATGTAACCACAGGACCTAGTCTAGTAATTATAATACAATAAATAACAAAGATCACTCTGTAAATTTAAATGGATCGAATGTCCCACAACTTAGGCACGTCATTGAGGTTGGCCATTTTAGAACACCACTGTGTTAACACTTTATTGAGAAGATGGATATATCGACGATAACAGTCGCTGGACCACCTGCCTAAGATCTTAATGGCAGAGTCTGGAATACCGCAAGATGCTGCGGCAGAGGCCCCACCAATCCTGAAGCTATGCGTATTGAGATTGGGCCCATTTACACTAATTTTTACAAAGGCAGAAACTAACTTCCTAGTAACAAATTCGCCGTTGGAGAGAACAAACCAAGGACCCTGATGAGTACCTCTGTACACAAGAAATTGAGAGAAAGCTTTGACAGGACACAAATCACCCTTAATCCTCCCAAACCTAATTTGAAATGTTTTCCTAAAGGGATCGGTTTTAGAACTTTTGATAGTCATATAAAGAGTATTGTTGCAAGGTGAGAAGCTAAACTCGGATGGGGACAAGTGAATATTGGGATCAAAATAGGTTTTGGAGGGGCAAACATATTCCGAAACTCTTAACAGACCAAAAAAGGCAAACAAAATAAGGCATCGCCACATAGCTTTGTCACAAAATGAAAAACATGAATTGTTGATAAATCTTAGCATTTCGTGTAGGTGGGAGGGCATGATTGGCAGTCTCTGGCGGCTTACAACATTCTCAGTTCGCCGAATACCCCTCATTACGTAGTACAATTTTCCCATGTCAGATATCTTTTCGGAAAATCCACAGATTAGACTTTGGTACTGTATCCCACACAAGTACACCTTAATAGTAGCATATTTGACCCGCGTTGACATAAAAGTGACATAGAGCTGAAGGTGGGATTCAATGAGCGGAAACATCCGGATAGAGGCGTGGTGGCAAAACATTCTGTAGGATGAAAGTCCAGAACGGTAGGTAAGTCTGGTGTTTGGTGATAAAGCAGCATCGAAGAGGTAATTCATTGTCACACTAAGCATTCGGAGATTGACGAGGGGATAGGAGTAGGAAGCTCTTCGGCGTATGGGCACTGCTCTTTGAACTTTGCGACCTGTAAACGCGAAAGTAGGTCTGCATAAATGTTAGAAGTGCCACAAATGTGGCGCATCAGCAAATTTATGTTGTGATTTGCTGTAAAATAAAACAACAAGCGAACAAGTTTCATGATGTGCTCACATTTGCACGAACCAGTACTCCATATGCGGACAATGGCCTCGTTGTCTGTAAAAATGATAACCTGGGTATCAGACCACTTCTCACCCCACGAATGTACCGCTATAACAACCGCAAGCAACTCAAGAAAGGTAATGCTGTAATTGTTGGTGTTGGAAAAAGGGATGGAAAACCATTTCCCATTGTAAAAACCGCCTAAACCACTCATGGAAGCATCTGTAAACATGTTTAAACTTTCTGATGTGAGGAATGATGTTTGGATGACCGCCATCCCGTTCCAACTGGGTAAAAAATTCAGCCACCACTCAATGTCCTTGCGGGATTCCGATGTAACGGAAATGTGATGGTAAAGGCTACTTACAGTAGTAGAAAGGTCAATTAACCGGCGCAGAAAAATGCGACCAGATTTGACAACTTTGCATGCAAAAGACAACAATCCTATGAGTGATAGTAGCTCCTTTTTTGTGCATTTTTTCTTTCCTTTCCACACTCTTAACAAGGACAAAATAGCATCAAATTTGTCCTGAGGTAAACGTATAACGAATTCACTGGTATCAATTTCAATGCCTAAATAGGTCAGGACGCGAGATGGACCAACAATTTTTTTCGGTGCTAAAGGAACTCCTAGGCAGTTAAAGACCTGCTGGATTAAATTGATGATATTTTGGCAGGCGGCTTTTGAGGAATTACCTGTAATAAAGTCATCGAGATAATGAAGTAGCTGCCGAATGGAAGCAAGGTACTGAAGAATCCAGTGAAGTAGGTCCGCAAAGTGATTAAAAGTAAACGGTGACGACCGTCCACCGAAGGGAAGAACAACATCAAAAAAATATCTTCCCTGCCATTTGTAACCAAGGAGGTACCAGTCATCCGGGTGAACTGGGCATAACCGGAAGGCATGTTTGATATCAAGTTTGGCAAGAAAGCAGTCTCTGCCGAGTTCACGTACCATATCAATGGCCTCGTCAAATGATGAATATGTAACTGAATAAGAGTCCTTAGAAATGCCATCGTTAACCGAGAATCCTTGTGGTGATGAGAGGTCTAAAATTACCCGGATGGAACCATCTTTTTTAGGCGCTGCACCCAAAGGGGAGCAATGAAAACTAGGAAGAGGAGGACAATCAAAAGGGCCTACGGTATGCCCTCTATTCAACTCCTTTAAAATAGCTTCATCGACTTTGCTTGCATGTACCATAGAGGATTTGTTGTTGGAAGTTGATGGGAAAAGTTGTCCATGTTGGTACCCAAGTTTAAACCCATGGCTAAAGCCAGAAAGGATAAAGTTGACTAAGACCCGATTGGGATGTGAAACTAATAAATTGCCCAATAATAAGACATTTACAGGAGTGAAAACAAAGGACTTAATCGGAAAAAAATTATTGGGTACCTGGCTGAGAGGGCCTAAATGAGCAACGGTGCCCTGGGTGGTTTTTAGAGCAATGGGGGCACTTGTGTGGAAAGGGACATGGATTGGAACATGACATGCCTCTATTGAACCGCCAGCACACCCTGGGAGTTGATGGAAATCGAACCTGGTGGAAGCTGCTTGCGGGAAGATGCTGGGAAGCATTCCGAAACGCGGGGCCTAACCCACCTGTACTGGAAGACCGGGGGCAATTCGTAGCAAAATGTCCTTGCTGACCACAACTAAAACATGCGTAAGAAGTTCTTGTGGAGGTGGAGGAGGTGTATGACTTAGTTAACAATGGAGCCCCTCTCAAGTGTTGCGTAACGAGCAAATCGTCAAGTTGGTCCCATCTCCGCAGAGAATCATTAGCTAACTGCAGCCGATGCAGTTTGTCGAAGGCACACACAGCGGAGAAGACGTATTGGTTGGCAAACTGGGTGACTAGAGTTTGATAGGTGACCAGCTGTGTGGCAAGATGGGGATAAAAATAAATAAGGCAACGTAGATAGTTGCTCCATGCAAGGCACCAGGAGGCAAAGTCCTTAATCCGAGACCTACCCGAGACATTCCTGCTTAGCGAGAGTCGGGGGACTCCATCTGCAGTTCTGACATTGAGGTCGTACTCACCCTCGTCATCGGGGACAAACGACGAATTTAAGGATGGTGGGAGGAGTAGTTCCAAATTAACATACTCCAAACGCTTAATTTTCTCCAAAACAGCCTTAGGTACGGCGGGCAGCGAAGGTACAGAACAGTGGGAAGACAACAAAGGGGCCTCAATGCGCACAGCTTCATCTGTAGGCTGAGGAACCGCAACAGCATCCGCGCCATCTTGATCAAGAATTGGGTCCAAAGAGCCGGCGGGCCGAACACAAGAGCGCGAGGACAACAAAGATGGCGCAGTGTAATGGTGCCCCAAAGACGTGGTTGGGGCAGTTGAATTCAAATGGTTTAATTGGTTAGCCTCTACTTGGCTACGAATTTCCGTGCGGACAAAATCAAATAGGTCCTTTTTTAAATTGTCAAAAGTAGTATTTTTTCGTTTGAACAGGACTCGTTTAGTCGAGGCTTTGTGAACTTTAGACGAAGGTATGGTTTTGTGCAAAGGAATTTCCTCACCAGAGGCATTGCTGATGTCGGCATCGTCAGAGGATAATTCAGTGACCACGTGTTGCTGGGGAAGGTCGCTATCTCCAATACGTGTTGCACTGGTAAAATGAGCCATCAAAAGCTCAACAATATTTAGAAGAGATTTCCCTCTGGTGTGGATGTTTAAGGAGTTTGCCAGTAGAAGGAGCGCTTCCTTGCCCATAGAGGCCCACTGTTCAGCTGTGCGCATGTGAGCTTTAATCTTCAACAACCTCAGTTCTTTATGGCTAAAATTGGACTGACCCATGTGTCATGTATTTATTGACTTGTATTATTAAGCGAGGCAAAACAGATGCATGTTGACCTGGGGCAACTGAGACAATGCTCTAAGCAGATATAATCCAACATGGCTACCTATTAACTGAATCAGAAGTGCCTTATTCTTAACCTTATTAGAGGTACAGTACTAGGTCAGAGCCAGAGTGGTATCCATCATTATAAAAACAGCTAGAAGGTATACTGAAGTCACCACAATTAACATGAGCTAAATATTCATTTAGCTCCATTTTTGTTTATTCTACTCCCACTCATTGCGACTGAAGAATAACTACACTTGATTTTCAGTAAATTAGGCCATTATCACTAACATAATAATAATTGAAACAAATGGAAGATCATATTAAAAAGAAGTCCAGAAGTTCTCTCTCCCACACCACACAGCAGGCAATAAGTCAGCCCTCCCCTCGGTTTTGTAAAGAGAGATGTTCTGCGAAGGTTCTAGCAATTGAGACTCCTGTACAATTTTGCTTCATGTTAAACTGTGCCTGCGACAAGCATTCTCAAAGCATGTCACCGGCAACTTCTGCGATATACAACCTAATGATGCCCAAACCTAGTGAATTCATCTCGAAACATAAAAACTCAGTTGGGAGTAAACTATTAAGTCAACAAAGTTCACCATCATGAAGGTATGACATTACAGCTTTATTGCCGATGTAAAAAAAATCTAATTTTAAGGGCCGGAAAATTATATAAAACTAGTCAAAATAAGGCCCATGGAAAAATCCACTTAGCCAGGGGTATAATGGAAAAGAGAACCATAACTTCAATTTTTTTAACATCTGCAAAGATACACAATACACAATTATTATTTTCTCAAAAATTTCAAAAAACACCTAGCTTTTATTCTGTAGAGCTTCAAATGCTGATGAAGAAAATGTATAGGATTGTGTACTTTTGACAAACGATTACAGAAATATTGTGAAATGTTTTTTGATGACGTCATTAACCTGTTTATTTCAAAACAGAATTGAGGACCCAAGTTTGAGAAACTTACCTAAATTGGTCATAGGTGGTCCCTAGTTACCCACGCAGTGAAAAATCATTGATGTCACAACCTCGTTTCCAAGTTATCTGGCCTCAAAGTTCTAAGTGCATTGTAATTGTTTCAGTAATTTAATATAGGATATTGACGTTAAAGTAGTGTTATTGACGTCGCGCCGTAACGTCAGAAAATTTAACATATTAGAAATGCATTTTTCGGTTACTTCAAAGAAAACTGGCGTATTATTATATAGATGCAACTTATGTGTACTTTTCACAGTTAGGGACAACTGCAAATTAGACTATTCCAACTAAATAGGCTATGATAGACAAATTAGGCGAAATTTATCTCCTAACTAGTCTATCAACATTAAATTTGCTTATTACATCCTTTTGGTCCGTGGTCACACCGATCTTTAAGGTTAAATATGATCTAACAAACCTCCCTCAGATGTAGAAGTATTATTTTCCAAAATGTTATGGTACGTTTTGAAGATATTGCTTTTAATTTGTTTTGCTGCTAATCCGCATGCGCACAACATTTTTTCCGATGTGTTTTAAAAAACCGCCGAAATAGACTATTTTGATTTAAAAAAAGATGGCGCATGGATAGGCTATGATGTCCTAATTACGCTATCATGGACAAAATAAGCTACCTGAACACTCTCGCCCCGAACCTTGTTCTAGTCGATTGGAAACGAGTTTGGTTGGTGGGCACGTTCACATGTATATACAACTTTTATATCCGCCATGCAAATTCTATGAAATTTGACCTAAGCAAAGCTGACTAAGTCAGCAAGTAGTACAGGAAAAAAACGTCTTTTCTCATTAATAAACTCTTATAAAAGTGTGATGTTTAACTACCTCCTCCGATCGCTAAATAAGCTGCGATGGAGTGTTAGTTTTCCTGAATTATCGTAAAGGTGTATTGCGCCTTTAATTTCAAAAATCTGTGAAACTTCTAAAACCAGCTAAAGATTTGTAAAAAACCATAAATTCCAACTTATAGAAAATAGGTAAAAATAATCTTCATACATCAGCAGAAAGGGAGAAAAGAGCATGCGATCAGATGTTTCTATGTCAACAAAACGAAACAAAATGTGAATGTTTATTTTCTTCTTTTATTTCAACGGAAGGCCGAATTTTCGGCCCTCGTCTCCACGAGTTTAAAGCCCGCCGGTTTTCTGTAGTACCGCCGTTTTGAGAAATTTTCTGCCTCCAACACACTGTGATAAATGGGTACTTTTAAATTAATAAAACAGAGGAGCAATTTGTACTAACTGAACATACATTGTGAAGTTGCTTCATACTTATACATACTTAATTAAAAAATGATGCTCGCACAGTTTTCTCTTTTTGGGTCAAATATATAATGCTTCTTTAACTTTTTAAACCCATCCCCACTTTTCGCAATGTTTACACACCAATGAGTAGCGCGGGAAAACAGTTTGATACACGCAGCTCAACCTTTCCCTTTTGAATGACACCTTAGCTCCAATTATTCGTATGCTTCAAATCCGTTCTTAATTGTAATTTGTTTTGTTTCCACGTGGGATGAAAGTTATTACAGACTAGTTCTGTATATGCCAACACTGTGTGTCAAACACCAGGTTACCTCTATGACTGACCTTTATGACCTGTATGACTTCAGTAGCTGGAAAGATTAGTCACTCTCGATACGTCATTGGTGTACCTCTTCAACTGTTGTCTGAAACTGTGATCAAGTTGAGGGAAAAGGTTAAGCAATTCGATCTGATTTATAGATTATTCTTAACTTAAGCAAAAAGTCCCTTCTAGTTCTTAAATAAAACACAATTTATAACATCTGGCTAATAAAAATGGAATGTATAATATTAGACCGTTTCCAAAAAATAAAGAAACTTGTAAAATGTAAAAGTAAGAATTTTTTTTACACATGCCTCGCATCAATCAATAGAAATCGTAGACGAACATCGAGCAGGTTATCCTGACAAACAACGGAACTCACATCATTTTAAATTATGTATAAAAGACGAAAATGCATTATTTCTTTTTTCTTGTATATATGTGGATAAAAGTCTCTTTGCTGTGTTAAAGTTCCCTCTTATAGACTCCCTCAAAATTAACAAACTTAATAAAAAAGCTTTTTAGTGAAATGATGTGGGAATTTTAGAAACCTTTATTAGTTAGCCGTTTGCTTGGTTTCTCGTTAAAATGTGTAGTGGCCTCATTTTTAAAGTATAATTTATTGTAGCTTGCTTTATGGGTTTGAAACGTACGACGTTTTTTAAAATGTTTAATCATAGACATCTATGTTATAATACCCGTATACGTCCGTCCGTCCGTCCGTCCGTCCGTCCGTCCGTCCGTCTGTCACGCAAAATGGTAGCTTAGCTGCACAGGTAGCGAGACGCACGCAATGTGGTATAAAAAGGACGGGCGAACCCGTGGATTTTTCCACGGGCTAACGACTAGTATAATAATATCTCTATGTTTAAATCATAGTCGCAAGAAACTATGTGACTATGGTTTAAAGTACTTTCTAGGTTTGCATCAAACGACACATATACAAAATGGTTTAAAAATCCGTTTTTTTCCTAATAAAGCGTTTAATTTTCTCTATTATAAGTTCAAAACGACAAATTCTTTCTATCGCGATCGAAAGTTTTATATGGATTATATACATTTTTTAAAACGATTGTTATGTTAGCAACAAAAACAAAATCCCTTTTCTAAAAACAGAGTGCAGTTTGCGCGGCAAAAGTGGAACTCCATGATGACTGGCAAATCTTCTTCGAGTTATCACAGAAAAGTTAAAGCCAATATTCTTCCTGAAGCATTAATGGTAATTAATAAATCAATCTTTTTCAACAAAAAGGATTTGATTTAAAAAAAATGAAGAAGAAAGGGTTTATTTTATACTTCTCATAAGGAACCTTTTTGATGTGAAGTCATTTTTGTAGCAATGACGTTTCGGTTTTCTTATCTATTTTGAACTCTAACTAAATAACCGAAAATCAATTAGGCATCCGTCTACCCATGTAAAGGATTCTGTTTCTAACATAAAAAGCGTTTATTAGCTTTCACTTTCGATAAGGCACGTTGTAACGAAACCTCCTCAAACGCAAATACAAATGAAATTCTGCTGACACAGGGAAATTCGAAAAGTTTGAATAACTCCCCGACGGCACGTGTTTGCTGAAATTTTGATATGAAACTATTTTCTTTAATACCTTTTATAATTTTATGGGTAACTATGGGTAATCAAACTCATTTACTGACTACAAAATATCTTAAAGTAAACAACATGATAGCATCAACGAAAATAAATAAAAACAAACATTAATTAATACGTAGGTTACTATACTATAAATCTTATAAGCTTTTTTGTAATTTTCTTTTACTCCGCTGTTTTACAGACCTAGTTGATTTCACTCATGAAAGAAATTCTCAACCACTGACACCGTGTCGTATCAGACTATTATAGAACTATTTTAAAAATACCATCCCAGCTTGATACTCAACTTTTGTTTTATAAAATCTCCTTCACTCGTATCAATGTAAAATAAACATATAAAGTGGTCTTATTCGTGAAGAAAGGCTGGCACCAAAACTGGGAATTAGCACTTCTATTAAAAAGTTTATGCAAACAAGGATAATCATGAAGATGTAATCAAAGAAGAATTTGTAATAATCTGTTGACGTACACACCGTAGGTCATTTAAATTACATAATCATAACAAGCTCTATAAAGACAACGGAATAGCAGCAATAGACATCTCAATTAAGCCGCGTTGTCAATCAGGATGGTTGAGTTGAAAATTATCATATGTTGCTTCGTAGTATTCTTCGCACAGGTAGAATTGTATTTTTTTATTAGCCTGACAATTCAGGACAGGCAAACAACGCTGTTTCGAGGATTTTTAGTTTTTTACATTTTAAAAAAACTTAGAGACACGAAGTTAACCGGTAAAATCGTCCAGCAAGGATCTCCGAATATTTAAGTTAGTTTACACGAGTCTTTCGAACTCGTCTGGTTTTCCTAAGTTAAAAGGATACCTGTTTTTCTTCCTTGCTTTCGCTATTGCCCTGTATTTTTTACGCTCTTTTTTATTTCTCTCATCAGGAATAACAAAGAGGTAAAAAAGTGATGAGTTTAGTTCACTAGACTAAGGTCAAAATTGTTAAAACAAATTATTAAAACAATGCCATTTCTTTTACCGTTTCGAAATTCCCAGTTCTCTGTTTTAATATGTTTCAAACATGTTTGTGGGATGGGTCACCCACTTGTTTGTGGGTCACTTGTTTCATGTAGCTCATTCTGAAATTCGAGCACTGATTCCCTCGGTACGGTTACTGACCTAAAACATTGAGGAGGAAAGTGAAAATTAAATGTCTGTTCTTAGAAAATATTACCAGGTATTTCCTTGTTACTGAATGCTAAAATTACATATAATTTGTTTCTCTTTTTAGCAATTGGAAGCATGGCCAATGCGAAAATGTAAATATAATTCCCTTGGCGAAGTGAGAAAGGATTTTCACGATTCCTTACATAATCGATTGATAGTGGAGTATGAGAATGGAACTCTTGGGCAAACAGAAGTGCTAGATTACAAAAAGCCCTCCGATAACTCTGTGGCATGTCCAATAAAGTTTAGAGAAGAATATGATAATGATCGTATTCCTCGTAGAATGTACCACCTAGATTTGTTGAATGCCACTGAAAATGCATGCCATTGTCAGGCTGTATATCGCAAAATCATATACGTTAAGTTAAAAAAGTTGTGCGACGAAAAGTTGAAACAAACTATATTTGAAATTCGTACTGTAAAAATGATTGTTGGTTACGATGCAATATCTACAGAAAAATGTAAAAATGCTACAATGAAGCAATAGACAAATAGGTTTATTTATTTGTTATTATTGTGTATAATTTTTTTATTGTTTATTTTGTTATTTATACATTAATTAATTTATTTGTTCATATTTATTTTTAAAGGAAGAGAAAACTAAAGAAAGGCATATAATTTGTAATCAATTACTCTTTCGCTACCATAGCAAGCTCTTGCAAACGTGAGATTGTACAACCTCGTTCCCAGGGCATTTTGCCTTGTTGATAAGTTGATAGTAATAACCGTAATAACGGCGCAGGGGCCACAAGACCCTGGGGATGAGGTTGAAGATTGTACAATCAAGCCTGTATCTGTATATACCGGATACATAAACAAAAGAAAAGTACAATTAGGAAGGTTTTCACGGGAAGGCTTTCCAACTTATGCTAAATTCACACTGAAAAAATTTTTGCGACGCGGCGCGTTTCCACTATATATAGTAGCCGCTAATTGACGTATACTCACTTTCGGTTTTCAGCATGAAGCTGCGGCAAGTTTGGATTGATTCCAAACTTTCCGCAACGTAATGAGCATTTTTCATTGTTATGCTGGAATCACCTGTTTCTTTCTATTATATACAAAATTAAAAAGAAGTATTTAATACAGTTGAACCCATGTAATTTGAACTCCTATAATTCGAAAAAGTCATATAAATCGAACGAATTCTCCTGTCGCGTCCGAGTTTACTTAAAATCCTTATAAGAAAACACCTATTTTTATTTATCGAACTCATGCAATTCGAAAAATCATGTAAATCGATCAGTTTTTCTTGCTTCTTCTTCTTCTTTTTCTTCTTTTTCTTCTTTTTCTTCTTCTTCTTCTTCTTCTTCTTCTTCTTCTTCTTCTTCTTCTTCTTCTTCTTCTTCTTCTTCTTCTTCTTCTTCTTCTTCTTCTTCTTCTTCTTCTTCTTCTTCTTCTTCTTCTTCTTCTTCTTCTTCTTCTTCTTCTTCTTCTTCTTCTTCTTCTTCTTCTTCTTCTTCTTCTTCTTCTTCTTCTTCTTCTTCTTCTTCTTCTTCGTCAAAACAGTGCTACACCACAGTGTAACATTCCATTTAAGGGGCTGTTCATATGGAGGCGGGCTGGCTTGGTTGACCGGGCTGGCTCGGCTGAGCGGGATCTCGCTGCTATTAAGAAACACATGAAAAAATAAAAATGTGTTCACATGATAACCGAGCCAGCCCGACTTGCCGAGATCTCGCTTGTTTGTACCGAAATCTCAGTCAGGCGGGATCTCGCTGTTCTTAAGAAACGCATATAAAAATAAAAATGTGTTCATATGACAGGCGAGCCAGCCCTCCTATGCGAGATGAAATTAAAAATAAATTTAAAAAAATTATCAATTATTTAAAGTTCGAAATATATTCTTTTGTCTTCATTGTTTATGAATCTTTTGTGAAATGTACTCAACTTTTCCATCCCGGCTGGCCGAGATGTAAAAAACTTCATATGAACACGAAATGAAAATCACCCCGCTAGCCGAGCCAGCCCGCCTCCATATGAACAGCCCCTAAATGAATAAAGCAACATTATTCGGCTTTCTAGAGTAACAGTTAAACGCGCGATAATAAAACACAAGGTCGCCTGTTCTGATACAGAACTGTACGAAATTATGTACGTGCGTAACTGTTAAGTTTGCATTAAACGGAAACAAAGTTTTGAGAAACATATAGACGTAAGAACTTAGACTTACCATCAGGAAGGTATAACATTACAGTTTTATTGCGTTTTGTGGTGTGGCGGAGCGTTCTGGCAGTCGAACCTGCGAGAAATCTGGGTTGGCTAGTACACTAAAATAAGACCACGTGTCAGTGAGCTTATTCATTGGTTTATAGCAACAGGTTTTGGGGAAGCGCCAAAATAATCTAACCTCATTCAACATTACGTTCGAGCAGGCCACAAAGAGATATAATTTTTTTTTATAATCTCAACATGCCTAAAAGGAAGGATCCCAACAAGCCTAAAGGCGTGAAATCTGCATATATATGTTTTACAGAGCATGAGAAAAAGGAATATGATAAAAAAGGTGAATCAATACCATTTGCTGAAATGTCAAAATTGTGTGGGGCGAAATGGAAGGAGATGACTGAAGATGATAAAGCCCCATTCTATAAGATATCGGACACTGACAGAAAACGTCACGAGAAAGAAATGGAGAGTTATATACCTCCAAGTGATAGTGATTCTGATGATGATAGGCAAAAAAAGAGAAAGAAAAAGAAGGAAAAAGATCCTAACGCACCAAAGAGAAATGTGTAAGCTACATGAGATGTTTTAATTTTTGTGTTTGTTGTTAAAGCTGTAGTTATAGTTACCCACCATACTATTCATATATAGTTATCTAAACAAAGAGCTCTGGTGTTGATATGACATGTCAATAATGGGGCCATGGTCAAATTTGTAGGTAGCTAGATGCTTTCAAAATGTTTAGGCAGAAGGAAGGTCTCAAGTTTCCTGTCCACACAACTTTGTAGAGCTATGTGGCAAATTATTTTTATTATTTATTATTATATATATTCATTAATTTGCTGGACCGGCATACAATACATTCCACTAGTATATAAGAGAAAACAAAAATCCCTGGGAAAGAAACTGCACAGTATCTATGTCACATGTATACAAACACAGAAATTTGATTGTTGTTCATCCAAAGATGAGTGCAGGACTTATTCCACATTTTCCCATCAAGTATTTGCTTTTTTGTAATTTTTTTGAAAATTACGAACATCCACCATACAAAGTTGTGTGTAAGCCCTTGCATCCAGAGACCATCTTTAAAAACAACTTAACTTCTGATTGATCGGCAGAGTAAAAATTTTTTTGAGAAAGATTTGGACAGGATTTCTTCATAGTTGTTATAATATAACACAAGAAAGCTCTATTTTATTTTAGAATATCATTTTTTGCAATCTAAACCAAAATAAAGTTGACAAGGCCTTTGTTGCTTAATTAGGGGAAAATCGTTAAAATGAGCATTAAATAAACTTTGATTCCAAAGCAATTGAAAGCTCTGACACTTTCAATTCGAGCTTCATTTTACAAATGTAAATTAATCCATTTTGTGATAGCTAAAAAAAAAGTTATTCTTCCTAAATAGGTGGCAGAAGCCTATATTTTTCTTCTATCTTTCTAACTTAAGTTTTTCCTTACTGTCAATTTCCACATAGGCCAGACCCCTACCCCTTACCATTGGCACCAAATAGCCCCAGGTGAAGCTAAAAGCTGCTTTTAACATTAAAGAGAATCAGGGAATATAACTTTTAACTTATATAAAATGTTTAGTCAATATAAGGATACATTTAGCCTAAATAATCTCCTTTAATCGAAACTACTTTGTGCTAAACATGTCAATAGAATAGAAAGCAAAGTTTCTTAACTGTTCCCTTTTTTTTTTGCTTTGCGAAACTTCTAAGAACACCATTCATGTTCTAACAAGATAGCAGTTTCTTTCAAAACTACTTTTCGTACATTTTTCTGTTTGTATACATTTTGTTTACCCATCTGTTGCTAGCTTCCCAGCCACCTAAGGCTTTGTATTAGTTTTAATAGTCTTTTATTTTCACGTTTTCTAGGCCATATATAAATCTTAAATAAGAAAATGAACCTCAAAAACCTCAATCTTATGAAAATTTAAATTTAATTTATGAAAATTTAAGTAAATCTCTAGCCTAAGTGTGATTCGATCCACTTTTAGGAGAACTTCGTGTTTTTGACAGATTTTCTATTTCTCTTTTTGTTGTCTACAGTGTTTCATCATCTTGCCCTTTCCCCATCCTCACTCCTGATAACAGGCAATGTTTTTATTTGCATTAAATTTAAAACTTTATGTTCAACATGTATTGATCAGTGTTTTGTGTGTCTTAATGTAAATATTTTAACTGAATTAAAAACCTGTACAAATATTTTAATGATATTAACCTCTTAGACTATGAACACATTGGGGTGGGGGTATAATGAAATATTTGCCTGTGATCATGTAACTCCACTATGTGCGAGTAAAAAAATTCAAATTTATTAAAAAAATATACCATTAAATAGTATTTTATTTTGTTTCTGCTAAATTTTAAGAAATCAATCGTAGTACTGTGTTTATGGGGGTAACTTGTCCGCTTGCTTTGTTTACCTCCATTTCTGGACTGTGATTCCATGTATGCAATTGTTTGAATATAGATTGAAAGCACTTTTTATCATATCTTTAATCCTGCAATTACTGCTACTGGTGCGTTTTGGGTCTTTTAAGGTTAAACTTTTTAATTTTTGTTGTGTACATATGTTTTTCCTTTTTAGCTCTGCATATTTCCATTTTGCTGCAGATAAACGACCGAAAATAAGGGAAGAATTTAGCGATTTAAGTATAACGGAAGTTGCATCGAAGATAGGCGAGGCTTGGAGAAACTTAGCTGCAGCAGATAAAATTCCATACGAAAAGTTAGCTGCGGAAGATAAAGAACGGTATTTAAGAGAAATGAAAGATTACAATGCGTCCAAATAGCGAATTTGCCTTTTAGCAATATAAATCTCTAAAGTGTGAAATGGTTTTTGCACGGATTTGTAAATATGGAAATAGCTATGTTTTTTAATATAGTGAGCAGTAATAATTTGCGAATGAAGTATAATTTCTTATCAGTGTTGGAATTTTACTGCTTGAAAACTCTCATTGTATTTATTGTACAATAGTTTAAATTTAATATGGCGTAAGTTGTAAAAAAACGCCTGGATTAATGTTTAACTGGTTTCATATTTAAATAAATTGAACTAATACTTTTAAAAGGTTTTTTAGATTTGCGTTCACTGTGTAAATTTTGAGCCTTCCATGCATACATTTTTTAAAAGCATCCGTAGGCTTAAATTTGGTCATTTTAAGCATATGCTTAGCATTATGTGAATCCTAACAAAATATGAAGTTTTTATGTTTTTTGTTTCGTGAGCGGTTTAAATGCAATCTGTATAAATTCTATTTTAACTGATTGAATTTGCCTAATTTGCTAAATAGAAGGGGGCTAAATAAATAATAGAATTTTTCAAATTAATGCATAATGTTAACTTCATCTGCTTCATCTTCATCTAACAGAAGAAGTTTTGTGTTCCATGCAACCTTCCAACTGGTCACAGAAAAGATGGACTTGTAGTGCATGGAACATACACAGCCCTTTTTGTAAAAAAGTATAATAGATATTTTTCAAACTAAACTTGGGGAGCAAAAATTAAAGCCGCAGCAAAAGAGGCATTAGGGTATTAAAAGCCGGAATTTTCACGAAACTATCATTTCTTTACTGGTATAAACTTGATCATTCGCAGGACCAAGCTCAATACTCAATAGCCTGCGGTAAAGTTATCTTTAAAATGCTCTTTTTACACCTGTTTTTCTCTTATAAGAATATCAGGCTGGGTTATAAAATTAAAACGAGTAGGTCCATTCTTAAGTACAATGAGGAATAACCAACCTGGTTATAATTTTGGTATTATGGTGTAGGCCAGAACAACTAGCTAGCTACAAAAGGTCATCTATCTGTGCCCTACGCAGGTGATTTTTAGTAGATGCTGCAAAAGTCGACTCGTAAGATCAAAAAAGAGATTGCGTCCTTGAAAATTTCTGAAGATCCCAACCATGATCATGGATCATGCATAAACGGTATTCCTGGCGCTTCTAAGCAAACGGCAGTGTATAAAGTGCATGAGCAGTGAGACGTAAAATTAGGGATAGGATAAGTTTCAAATAATTCACAAGGGTTTAAAACATCACTGTGATATAACGTCTTGTTATTGTATTAAACTCCAAGAAGTAAAGAGAGTGAGTATATATGTGATGTCAGAAAACGGCAGCCAGAATTCTATTTAGGTTATGAAAGACAAAAAATCTCGGTATGGGACTCATCTAAAGGTCATTGCAGATGTAGAACCCTGTTGCATTACTGGCCCCAATTTCTGATCTGTTTAAGACTCGTTTGATGTTAAAGATGGCAATATAAAAACTAGCGGTAATGATAAGGCAACCCGACATTACAAACATGACTTATTGCAAAAATATCTGCCCACATGACGCTTCTCTTGGTAACCTAATAAGTAACATGTTGCTTATGTTTTCAAGACTTTTATGGAAAAATATACTTTCCAAGGATTGGGGTTTTCATTTTATCATAATATTAACTTTTGGGCAAAATCATGACGATTGAAATATCTAATACAAACTACAGAAAACTATATTTTATCGGGAAAAATACTTTAATTGAAACCTGAGAAAAGACATTTTACATTAATGATAGAATACAAGTTTATACGTTGTTTTTTGCTTATATTCCACTCAGGATATCTTTAACTTTTATTGAATTTTATCTTGAATGTTCTTATAAAGTATATTCTTATAATTAGAGCGAACCCACTAAAATTATTCTCAATTTGAAGGGTGTAAGATTATGCATATAAAATATAATGTGTTTTATTAAGCCTGTTTCACATACTAAATTAGTAGCTCTTTTGATCCACATAAGCAATACCCACTACTATTACCCCCACCATCACCACCAATAACACCACCACAACAACCACCATTATCAACCCCCCCACTATCACCACCACCACTACCATCCCAACACTGTCATCACGTCACTGGGTTGAATCCTGACTGTAAATATTTATGTGAAGTAGAGAATGTGATAATGTTTTCTTGCTTATTAATTTTTTACTTGAGAATTTTATCCCGAAATGTCCAGAGTGTAAAAACTATGTAAAGCGAACATAATTCTACAATTATGAGTTTTTATAAGCACACCCAGGCTGAAAAATATACACTGTGCTTATAAAAGGTGTATCTTAATAATAAAAAACAAAAAAAAGACAACAACAACAAAAATGACACCAACTTGTGCACATAATTTTTAAAAAGTTATAACGATATTACAAACAACTAAGTTGCTTACTAAAACAGATAATTTAATGTTATTATGTATATAAAAAAATAACTGAACAAAAAGTAAGAAATGTATCTATTTTTCGGAAAGCCATCGTGATCTATGGCAATGTAGTTTCGTTTGAAGTATAAATCGTTTTTTTTTTGCGAGCTTCTTCAACCGTTTTTCTTTCGAGCAACCGAAAGAGAAACGTATTTCTAAATTAATACAGACCATCTCAAGATTTTGCAAGATGTTTTTTTTATTTTCAATACAGGATGCCATGTCAACATATCCAGCTGTTGAACATCAAACATACAAAGGGTAACATGGTCTACCATTCACGCTTCCGACGTATATGTAACTTCAGTTGTTTTGAAATCTATTGCACGTTTTAAAGCGTCCCTGTACAACTCGAATTTGTTATATATCTAAGAAAAAAAATTACCATATAAATAGTTCACATAGACACAAACATAAATACATCAAGCATAATAAATTCTAAAAAAAGTTTTTGTGGGCTAAGCATAATTTTGGGACTAAATTGGTCACTAACAGTCGCAAGACATAACAACATATTTTAGTGATGAAGTTTACGAATAAAAACATGTCATTGTAAGAAGGAATATAGGCTAAAAAATATAAATTATTATTAGAAAAGCGTGTGGTACAATTTGGGTCAATGTGTAGACAGAACCGTAAAATCTGAAGATCTTCCTTACAAGTAACTATATACTTTTATGCAACAGCGAAAAAAACTAATTTGTCTACAAACGAAGAATTTCCTCCAAATTTTTATCAAAGATTAAAGCTGATTACTACTGATGAAAACATAGAAAGTTTAGCTAGCTACCTGTGCTAATGATTCGTCCTCTTCTAGTTGCAGAATTTTTAAAAAATTGCTCAATTCAGGAAGTTCAAAGTTCATCCACTAAAAAAGAAAAAAATTACATTGAAAACGAAAATTACCTTTTGCTTGAAATCACAATAAAAAAAAAAGAGACGGGTTGTTACCTGAACTGTTCCATCTTCGTTCTCCTTAAGTGAAAATGACTTTGTGCAGTTTTTGGCGCCCCAATGTAAACATAAAGCTAAGGGTTGTTCGTCGTCTGGAAGTCTTCTGAACACAACTAAATAAATATTTGTGAAAGTAACTTAAATTCTTAAGTGTGAAGGAGCAAACATATTTCAGATACACCTGTCTGTATGTGCACTAACAAAACCTCTTCAATATTAACATACTGTTGTATTGTATTGTTAGTATTAAGTACTATAATATCGTATTTTAATATGGTTGGATAAGGCGCGTAAATAATTCTAAATCAAATGTTCTAACAGTGTATCTTCTTATGGGTAATCTTTTCTGAACAAATGCTTTATAACGCCTACTTTTTAACGCCTACTTTTTAACGCCCACTTTACACAATGTTTTTCAAACTTTTGATCTACTGGGCGCGTATAAAAATCTGAGGACATTTCTTTTATGTACGAGGATTGTGATAAATTCGTGAATTATGCATAATTAACCGGGTTTTTTTCTGCATGATAACAATTAACCTAACCGTGATACATAATATCTGGAGATTATGCATATCTAATAAATTATTTACACCGTAACATATACTAAAAATACCAAAAATACGATGTCTGCCTTTTCTTACAATTACTTTATATAGGGTAAGGTATATCCCATTTTTTTCTTTTTTTTTACAAAAAACGTTTCCATTGCATAAAAATATATCACCACTAGACATATTGTTTTTTAAACAATCTTATATTTTTTCCTACTGAGAATAATTGATATTCAACGTCTTTAAGCTCATCTAGTTTGGTTTCAAAGATCTGGCAGAAACTCTGTTTCTTAAGCGCCGGACCCACAATGCCATTTTTGTATGTGCCTGCTATGTGATTTGATTTTGTTGCAAAAAACAGACTGTCGTCGACCCGCTTATGCAGCAAAATACGTGCAACAGTACTTAAAATCTATGGAAAGAGAGAGAGGTAGGTATAGTGTGCGAGTTGTCAATCAGCTCGTGAATACATTGACGAAAAAAATGTGTGTAATACTTTCTTCACAAACTTAGGATGGTTAAAAATTATGGTAAAAGTTAGTGTTTCTCTATAGCTACCTGTATCGTAGTTTGTATTTTGTTTGTTTCTACATATATCTTACGTTTTGTATGAAATTCTGCGCATTTGATTGGTTAATTAAAGAGATACAGCAAAAAATAAATAAAAAATGCTGCAACAAGAAAAAATGCTGCATTTCACGTGTCACGATGCAGCATTCGGAAAAAACATTGAAAAACTGTTCCATGAAATTAAATTAATTTGATTCTGTGCAATAACTCTTTTTGTCAGTTTTGCTACAATGCATGAAAAAAAAGAAAAAAAAATATGCCCAGTGCCACGGTGCAATTTTGTTTGCGTGTACAATGCAACAAACTCACATTGCATACACATGAAAAAAGCACACCGTAGTCCCGGCCCTTAACTCTTGAAAATCAGTACAAACCTTCGTTCTTGCCACCTCCAGTTGTTTTTTCATAAAGTGCATACTTCTTAGGGTTATCAGTTACATTATATTTTGTTAGCAGTGCCTCAATGACCTCTTTTACCGTCGTCGTACTGGTCACGTGCAAAGGTTTGTATGTTTCCTTTGGCATGTAGAAACTCAACCTACGGGCTGTGCGCTATGAGAAAGAAACAAATACAAAATTACATTGATAACTCGAGGCTAAACAAATCTGTTTTGTTCATACAAAAACAAAACGATGTTAATGTGGCAACTTTAACAGAAAAAAAAACACATACCTTTGGTTTTTTTGATACTATTGATGACAATGCTTCAGAATCGACAGACGATAGTGTTGACGAAGACTGTGAACTGACACCCGAATCTTCGAAAACAAAGTCACCGCTACTTCCGATGGTATCACTTGAAAATAGTTCAGTGACTGGTCTCCGGGAGTCTAACAACGGTCGTTTAGGACGGCCCGACTTAGTTCTTAGTACTTTTTTTAACGTAAGATTACTAACGTCTGACGATACATTTACAGGTCTGTTCATGTTCATGTGGACACGAATAAAGCCATCGAACGTACAATCATCGTGCTGCAAGAAAGAAAAATAGACTTGAAGATTCTCGAGATTACAGCATAAAACTTTAGAGTGATATCAACAGTGCATACACGTCATCTGAATTTGGTTATTAATGGTTAGCATTCCACACGTGATGATTAGATTTTACGTCCTTTTTTATAAGGAAGTAAGTACTGGACTACAAAATATAAAGAAATTTCATAAACCATAAGTAAGATTTTTATTATTATTTGGAGCATTATAACCATGACGGTACCATGACGGTAACTCAGTGCCGTGGGAAGAAATTCTTTTTTTTCATTTTTTATGGAAGGGGGGCATAATTTCAATATTCGAATTGCGGCAGTGGAAGATTTTGAAAACTGGAACCTTTAGATCGCAAGAAATCAAGCGAAATTGATTTCTTATACCAAAATTATTATAGTATGACGAGAGAAAAAATGGCTATAAATTTGTTTGGGTACTGATATCGCCGGGTTCTCTTTCCTCTCAAAATCCAAATAATTTGTCGTTAAAGCACTCTTTACTGTTGTTATGTAGTGAAAAAACCCAGCAAACTTGGTACAACGGGTGGGTTTTAAAGATGAGAAGGAAGAAATCTTTTTATCCAGCATTTTTTTTAATCATTTTTTAAAAAAATTATCGGGAGGGCTAACCCTCTGGTTTCCACAACATTGGAACTAGATCCTGTTCCTGGTTTCCTAAAATAACATAGAAAATAACAAAACAAAACCACAGACTGTGAGTAGTATATTTCTGATTTTTCATACCAGTGTCATGATGAGAGATGATTTGTCGTTATACTCTTCAATCAAACGACGAAGTTGGGAAATCGAAGACACGAAATTTGGGAGGTTGTTGTTCATTTTTCGCTCGTCGGTTGCACCATCTGTCTCGCTCTGAAAATAACACACAAAAAAGCTTAAACATTTTTTTAAAACTTATAATCATGTTTTCAGCAAACCACATAGCAATCAAGGGAAGGAAATCGTTATTTTAAAAAAAGAAAACAACAAAAAACACTAAAAACGTTTTATACTACGTGATTCCAAAATTCGATTTTATCCGAAATCATGTTGCTTTAAAAAAAGACATTAAGATTTTGATATATTTTTCTACAACATTTTTGGTATACATAAAAACCGAGGTTCGTAAAATATTCATGGAAGGTTATTTCTCACGATGAATGTGCATTGAAATCATGAGTATCACACTGAATTATACATTTGCTCATTGCAATTGAAACCGGTCACTGCTCATTTTCTGTATAAATTTGTACACATTAAAAAAGAGAATTTGTACAGAAAAGCAGGGGGGAGAGGTTATACGGAGAAATTGGTTCCAAAATCCTTCGACTTTAATGACTTTTCGCACACAATCAAAAGCTCCAAGTTGACTCACACGGAACATTAATACTACAACTGGAAAATTGTTTTCGAGGATTATTCACCTGTTTACAACTACAAATACAAAAGTCTTTCAGGGGGGATGTTTACAGATAAACGTTTTCTCGGGTTTCCCTGATTACTTTCATATTTTTAGATATTCAGTACAAAGATAACGCATCTAGAAGACCTCGGCATTCTTCACAAATTTTTCTTTACTTGTCAAAAAATAATGCTGCCTTTTTAATTTACACAGTTAAAGTGGTTTAAATTTACAAAATAAAGAATTGATTCGGAATTATCGTTATTTCAGTTCAAAACCACTCCCACAAAAGGCAAGACGTTATGGTTAAATGGCAATGTTTGGAGGTGACAAAAAAGTGTTATGTTTTTGTATAAAAACCAACAAGAACCAATTTAATGTAACAAATCAGAAAAAAATAAACTCACCAAAATTTCCAAGGTTTCTTTCATAAGAACCTCACGTGTTTTTTCAGAGGTTGGAGCCTTTGGACAGTCCAAATGTACATACTTCACACATTTTGCGTGACACGTGTAACGACAATCTAAAAAGATATGGTTAGCAGAAGTGAAAATATTTACATCGAATTTCCAACAGAGTGATCGATTTGTTTGGATAAATCGATTTATTACCCGATTGAGGTTTTAGATTCCATGTATGAGTGCGTTGACTTGATTTAACAAAAGTTTAGTGTACAATACGATTATAAAACAATAACCAACAACTCTTAAGATATATGTAAAAACAGTTTTGTTTTTATAAAAAAATTTATTAGTAATTAAGAATTTTTTTTAATTTTTGCGTCGAAACTGAAAATATGACTATAGAGCTTGACTGCTCAACCATATATTTTAGGGTTATCGTGATAATAACGGGCAGGGATAATTTAAAGACTGTCAATTTCATGACTCTTTAAGTAAAATACTGGTAATTTGTTGCCTTTTTTCAAATATATAAAAGCCCCAAAAACATAAAAATCCATGGCTCAACGGTGTTCTCTTTTTCAGCGATCTTTTTCTAAAATAGCTTTCGCATTATCTTCATATTCTGATCCAAGTGGAAAATTAACTGAAAGCACATTTTCTTCCAAAATTTTTAAATTTTTAACATTAACTTTCCAAACAACGTAAGATTTTATTTCGATTTCCAAACCCCCTTGTAATAAAGAGGGTCGCTTCACTACCGTGGATTTGACTGTTGCCGTAATTTTTGCTTCGTGACATATTCTTAAATTCGCGTTAATTAAATGAATTTTAGAAAACAACCTTGCTCAACCGCGTTAATTAAATGCTTTTTTCAAAATAATTTCATTAAACCGTGTTAATTTCATGACCGTTAATTTAATTCGCGTTAATTTCTTGACTCTTTAATTTCATAGAATAAGGTATTTAAAAATACATTTGCATCCCTGTGACATTTGGTAGTTTAAAGAGTTGAAGAGAAAAGTGAAATCTCAAACTAGCTATAAAGTTGGAATTTGCTTGAATGGTTGTTTTTTGTTTTAACCTAACTTGTTCTCCCGGATAAAGCAACTCATAACCACATGTCACATGCATGCAAATTGTTTTTGATCTCCATAAGAACAGATTAAAGTCTTTGCTTAAGGAAAGAAAGATGCTATCGGTTTGTAGTAATCACTGTAGATGAATTTAATGAGATGGATGAAAATGGTAAACAATGCTCTATGTTATATCACAACTTAACAATAAAAAAAGATCCACTTTTTTAATAATAAAAAAGATACTAAGCGATACTTCCCTACAACGCAAGCAAACAAAATAACAAACAACAACAACAAACAAACAAAACAAAAACAAACAAACAAACAAACAAACAAACACAGGAAACAATAGCAACAACACTTCAAATGACGAAAACATTTTTCCAAAAAAAAATTACCTTTAAACTGTGCTTACTGGGTTTGCAATTTTAATCACAAAGATGACATTACAGAATATATAATCATCCTTTGTTTATACGTAAATGTCCGCAGCCCAATCTCTTACTTAACCTTAAGTAAAAGTATGAACCTACGGATGCATCATACATCAACTGAAATGACATGCAAATGTGAAGGTAGAAATTTTATAACCAAACTTTTTTTCTTGACATATATAAATACATACAAACACATCATCACCACAACAAGCTTAAAATGTAACAGAACAAAACTTACGCATTTCTACATAATATGGCATTCCAATTTAAAACACAAATACATGAAATTACATCTTGAAATATGGTTAGGCTAAGTAACACACAGACATTATTTCATTGCTGATGTTACATTACGTTCTAACTATATCTCATTCATCAAACAGTCATTAAAAATTATTTGTGGTGATCTATTTAAATGTTTGATACTAATGATCGTTTAATATATTTTTCGACAAGCTTCCATGAATTTATTTATTATAATGTTGATTTAATGAGAAGCATCAGGCAAAGCTTAAAGTTTTATAATTCAGTTTTTACACAATGATAATGTCACTTCAGCTTATGCAGAGGTATGGTATTCACATGTCATTGTTGTTGAAATCAAACTTGACTTGATAATTAGAAAAACCAGAACAATTCAACATAACAAATAAACACAGGTAATTATAGACACTTTTAGAACGAAACTTTCTTCCTCAAAACACAATCAACTGGTAGAAATTCAGGAGGAATTCAAGAGCATGGAAGCTCAAATCAAAAAAATTATCTAAAAATAATAATGACATAAGAAATTCTTAATAGTATCCACCCTCCGTAATACTTAATTTGCAAAATAATTTAAGAACAAGGTTATTTAAATCGGAAAAATGTGACCTTAATAATGGGCCATATGAAAATAAACAGGTACATTTTAAAATACAATTACCTATAAATATATTAAAGGTATCTGAATAATTGGAATAATGTTACTTTAGTTTTCTCCTATACATTTACCCTTACTCTATGAACCAAAGCAAAAGGGACATCAAAATTATGTTTAGAAAAAAAAGATGGTTTACCCAGTAGCAAATTACATGATAAATAAGTAAAACAAAGCAGTTAAAGAACCAACAGTTAATCCAATACAAAATTTACTCACGTAAGCATCTCATTGCTTGTGTATAAAGTCCCCATATAAAGTCATCACAAACATCACACCATGTTGGTTTATGGTGTGCTTCTAACCTATGGCCATGCACGATACATGGCCCAACAGGCAGAAAGGAACCCTTTCTTAGCTCTCTCGATCCATCTATTGTGTCTTTAGCTCTATCACCTTTTTGTGTATAGTTAAGAATCTCAACGCTTCGGACCACATCAAATTTGGGACTTCCTAAAGTCAAACAAAAACAAACATTTTTTGTATACTTTTGTAAAATTTACAGTAAACCATGAATGTGACATGCAAAAAATGCAAAAATTCTCAATACTTTAGGTTAAAGAAAGTATTTCTGCATAATTAAATGTAAATTACTGAAAAACTTAAGAAGCTACTATTCTATGGAAAATCTAACTATAACACCCCATAAATACAAAAAACAATAGAAAATAAATTACTTAGCAATCTTCTGTTATCTAATATAAACCGTACCTTGCTAAACCTTTTTAATCTGCTTCAAGCTAAAACACAGCAAAATAAACAATAACAAAACTAAATCTAACTAGACATAGTTGACAGAAATGAAAAGAAGTGGTGGGGAATTTGAAATGTGATAGAGAGCAATAATAAAAAATTTTAGCAGAATTTTAATTTGGCAGATGGCGAAAGCCATTTTAAAAAACAAAACATGGAATTTGACTTTCCTTTTTAATTTGGCTACAGCATTATCCATAAATCAGTAATTGTCAAATATATCTGAAAAATTTCACAATGTTAAAAAAACATAATTTTAGCGTGAGTTGAAATTGCCTGATTTTGTGAGGACTACCAAGTATAATATAACAGAAAATTGTCAGGCCTTGGATCTTTCAAAATGACAATGCCTATCTTGTCATGCACAAACTCAATAATTTTTTAGCGTTATTTATTATACTACTTTGCAGTACTTTGCCAATATGTTCTAAATGGTTATACACAGATTTTGGCACCACCCATATTAATTTTAATGGGATGCATGTATGGAGAAGGAAAATGACTGCTCTAAAAATTATTATATATATAATAGAGAAGTGGCTGTGGGGGTGGGGAGTGGTGCAGGGATGTCTATTAGGCACTATAAGTATGCAGGTGCATGGTAGAAGAAAAAGCTGGACCACATAGGAAAACATTGACTAGTTACATTTACGGTTTTTAGAAAAACAGGATACAAAGGTACTGAAATCAATTTTCTATATCTTGTAAAAAACAATTATATCCATTACACCTTTTTTCTTAATATTTTATGTATTTTATCTAAACACACTACATTCACACAGAGTAGGGTGTAGTGTAGGAAATATTTTTGTGTCTTTTCAAAAATTCACAAAATATATACTGCAAACAATTTTTACAATAAAGTTGGATTTGCAATAGATAATACAACATATTGAAGCTAGCATAATATAATGTTGGTTTCCAAAGATAAGTTTTCTTATCATTATTTTTGTTTAAAATTTTTTACATTATTAGTTCCTAAGAGTTATTTTATGACTATTATCTGGGTTTTTTACTATTAAAACACTCTAATTTTATAGCTAACTATTATCATTAACCAAAAATATTTAGTTTCAACAATCCCCCTCTCTCTCTCTTTAAAAGTGACCATTTTTGCTTAAATTATTTCGAGCTCATGTGTAGTAAAACTTATAAAATAATTCTGAGGTTGCTATCAAAAGTTGGAAAAGAACAATTGCCAAATTTGCACTAAAAGCACTGAACCAAACCATTAAAGGTTGCATCAGAACATAAAATCCATTAAAGCCTACTCAGCAAAACATCAAAACCCTAGGGACGCAAAAAAGACACAAAATGAGTTTGAACCCTTTTATTCTTTATTGAAAATCCAACTTAACGCTATTTGGTCCTGATCATACCATGAACCTGGAAACTTGTTTTATAAAGCAGTTAGTAGGCTGAAAACTTAAACAATTTTAACAAGCTATTACTAGCCAAAAAGTCTAGATAAATAAATTTCTTTGTTTACATTTTTAGAGCTCTTTTGACTCTGGCATCTGCGTTTAAGTTAATATCAGTCTATTTTGTCACACAAAAGCATTGTTAGGACTCTGTAAATAAATTCAAATCGCTCAGAAGGCATCAATCTACACTCAAAAATAGTTTAAAACCTCAAATAATGTTTCAACAAGAAGAAATTCACAAAAAAAGATCTCTCTACACCAAATTCTAGAATCTTTTTTTCCTGCCACGCATACGACGGAGCCAAAAAGCTTACAACTAAAAAGTAAACAAATAACATCCACTGGAATTCATCTATTAATGACAATTGATTAAATCCTTTGTTTTTTGGATTTTTATTCAGTTAAGGGAATTGTAGCAGGAAAATTGTGCAATTTAAATGATTACCAATTTAATACTTCAGGGAAAGAAACTTTCGCGAACAGAAACTTTTGCAAATAAAGAAATTTACAAAAATTTTTCATTTTGTGAACATAAACTTTGGCGAATGAGCCTTATTTAAAATTTCGAGAATATAAACTTTCACGATACAATAATTTTCAAGATTTAAGAATCAATTTTCCTAATTACACCTTTACGATAATTCAATTGTACATGTGTTTCTACGGCTCTCCTTTGTTTTACAATATTGGATGAAAGGAGGTAAAAGACATAACATAATAATAATAATAAGATACAACTCATATGTACTTTTCATTAAAAAAAGACGTGGCAAAAAAAGTTATCCCAAAAGAACGTGTTTTCTCCTTAATAAACTTTTATAAAAGATAATTACCAATAATTGCGATAATTACCTCCTCCAATCGCAAATAAGCTGCGATGGAGTGTTAATTTTGCTGAATTATGTATCATAAAGGTGTATTATGCGAAATTTCTTTGAAAATTTTCAAAAGGTACTTTCATATTAACAGGAAAATTGAAACTGATCAATTGTGGGCTAGTTAAAACATCCTTTAAGATCAGTAAATTCATAAATACAACGTATATATGAACTTAAAATAAGTTTTTTTTTTTTTCGGTTACACAAACTTTCGCGAATGAAAAGAAAAAAGTCTATTAACTTTTGTGAATGAGCCACGTCAGACGTTTTCTCGAACATAAACTTTTGCGAATTAAGCTAAACTTCGCAAAATTCATGAAAGTTTTTTCCCCTAAGGTAAAAGTAAATAATGGAAATCTTACAAATATTATAAAATTATTTTTTATGCAAATGCTTGAATGCACGAGTTAGGAACAAGAAGTCTGATGTAATTTCTCTTAGTCTAATGATACAATGTCAGCCACGTAAATTCATAATCTTTGGCTGCTAATAAAGTATAGCTAGAGATCACTGATGGTTGAGTTGGAAACTTGCTGCACCATTCTGCAGAAGAGCCCGCATATGTAGATAATTACTGCAGCCAGTATGCTAAGAACATGTTATAGCTAAGCTACCACAATTTTTTTACAGTCTTGTTTATTTTAAAAAAATCTTACCTTTGCTGGGTTTTCTTGCCCCAAATATTCTCTGTTTTAACCCAGGCTTTCGGTCTCCCTTTTTACTCTGTTGCACGTTGGACATTCCTCCTACACCAATTGTTAGTAATGATGGCCGTTTACGGAATGGTATTGTTTTAAGTTCAATAAAATTATCTGTTTCTGAATCGGTATCTTCGTCGAAAGTCTTATTTAAATCTATTGACATCATATATAGTTCAGTTACAAAGAACTAGCCTCTAGCTAGCCAGCTATATAGCTATAATAGCTATAATGGCTAAACAACAAGTCGGGAAAATGATGCAAGCACAACTTGATTTTAAACTTTTTTGCGCTAGATGTTTAGATATAACTTATGCGTAAATTTAGGATCAATATAGCTAGCTATATATTTTTTCTAAATCTGTTATTTAATCTTCTGATCGTACATTAGAGTAAAGGACAGTCAGCCTGTTAGGCATAATTAATTTTTCAAAGCGAGCTAATAAAAAGTACAAATTCTTTCGTAATGTTGCGAAGAATGTTTTCGTCAGAGGTCACACTGACTTAGGATATAGATAAATAAGTTTAACTGCATTAATGTCCGTGAAGGAGAACAGTATAAACAAGCTAAACACCATCATTTTGGAGTGCATAAACAAAAATATGGCCGTCGTCGACACGTTTTCTGTTGCAGTCGCCGAATCGTTAAGAAATTGGACTGTTTTATCGATTGCTAAACAACACGGTTGTGGCGGAAGAAATGCAGTTGAAAAGGAAGAATGGTTAAGCAGCTCAATAGTTCAAATTTTTCATGATAATGGTTAGTATTTTTCTTTAATTTAATATCTAAAAACTTTTTGCTAGCTAGCTGCTAGAGAGGCAGCGTTGTTGGGTCCAGATTATGAACGCTGTCTGGATTTTGTAGCTACGGCAGTTTGCCCTTTTCATAAACAGGGCGGAAAATACAACAGGACTGGCCTGCCTATTTTCAGCAGTTAAAACATTTTTTGGCACTTATATATATGAAAACAAACATAATCAGGGGAGGCCGGCTTATAACAATCTAATATTAATTGAGGCTTATAGAACCAAAATAATCTGGGCAGGTCAGCTCATGTAAAACATTTTTATAATATTTCTCACTTATTGAACGAGTATAATCGGGGAAGGCCAGCTTATGTGCCACGCTTTTATGTTATTCCTCACTTGTAGGAATGAACACAATCGAGGCCGACCAGCTTTTATATTCATCTTCAGTTTTGGCAAGCAAACAGCCCTGGTGACAAAGTTGTTGTTGTTCTTGAATGAAACAAAATTCTGTGAAAACTACCTTGAGTGGACACAGGCTAATACAGATCAATTTAGACATCATTATACCAATTTTGGGGACATCCAATTTGAGCACCCAAAATAGAGAAATGAAAACTGCCTTACTTCTTCTAATGATAGATAGAAAAAAAAATTGGTGGTAACGGTTCTAGACCTTGTAGGTTTACTTTGAAATATTAACTGTTTGATACAAACAAATTGAGTTTCTCGTTTTCTGAAAAGGTTTGCAGACAGTTTAGGACGCCCTAAGTAATTTCCTGAATTAAGCCCTGGTAGATAAATTTTGGCAAGGATTAAATTTGGCGAAATTCGCTAAAGTAAATACCCGCCAAAAATTTTAATAACTGACTATTCACCAAATTAAATACTCGCCAAATTTAACATAATTTACAGTTCGCCAAATTAAATTCCAGCCAATTTTATAAAACATTTGAAGACATAAAAATTCATTTCTCTGTGTCATTCGCCAAAATAAATATTTTTTTGTATTCGCCAACTTAAATCCTCGCCAAATTTTAAAAAATTTATCATTCGCCAAATTAAATCCCCACCAAATATTTTATTTTGGTCATTCACCAAGTTAAATACTCGCCAAAATTTATCCACTTAAGGTAAATTTTAGGATTCGAAAGTTTAATAACTTTTCACCAAACTAATACCTGCAAAACGAGTAATTTAGGTCAATTTAGGGCAAAAAATAAAAATGAACCCACCTGTCTGGAAAATCTAGTTCCTTGAAATGTAGTTTCCTCAAAGTTTATTATGTTAAAATGTACTCACAAGTAGAGTTTATACTAAGAATTACGTTGAGACTTTTTTTGCTTATGCCTGGTGACAATAATTTGTCAATGATTCATTCACAAAAGTTCAAAGAAAATGCCAGTCACAGCCTATACCTAGCCAGCCATTATATCAGGTTTCATAATTTGGTCACTAAGACATTATCAGGACAAAAAAAAAGTCGGGCCATGCGTACATAATCAAGTCATCCTGCTTATGCCGTGTTCACAATCTGGGCAGAACAGCCTGTTAATTCTCTGGCAAAAAAGTCATGTGTCTAGGTTTTTAACCAATAGAACTATTGCATCTTTGGGGGCATACAAACACTGTGGTCAAATGTTCCTAAAACATTATTCTTTGCAAGTCATATAATAAATTCAGGTGAGTGTATTGTTTGCCAACAGATGTGAAGTCATCAGTACCACAAGAATACACCTTATGCCGATTTCGAAAAGGTCATGTGTGTGCATTTTAAAGAGACAGTATCTAAAGGGCCAAATTTGCGAAAGTTTTGGTAGGTAAACAAACCAAATCCATAAATAGCTGTATGTACAGTTTTTTCTTTTATGAGGGAATTGATATAAATTATATCATTAAAACAGTATGCAAAGTAAAATTAGACTTGAAGCTATAAGTCCAGTACATGATCTTTCCCCAATCTTGTGACTATACCCTGATACTTTCCCAAACTATCCTACCCACAGCAGAAACATCAATGGGTTGCAACTGCAAAACACAAAAGAGAACAACTGTGAATAGGTACAGAGAAATTTATAATTTAAAATAAAACTGCAATAGAGATACTCAATTCACAATGCAGTTATGCAGATCGCACTTTTGAATAATAAGAATTTTTGACCATCACATAAAAGCTGCAATGCAGATACTACAGTATCTTTTAAAAAACAAAAAGTGGTACAATTTCGCCATATGTACAATTTCACCATATGTACAATTTCACCATCCACTAAAAGTTTTCACTGCTGAGGCATTTATACTCACTTTCAATTTATGGCTCTTCTATGAATCCATTTTTTAATGAAAAGCAATGTTGTGAGGCAAATTTCCCTATCATATCTTTTCCAGACCCCTGTTTTTTCAATTTTGCGTATTTGCGTTTTAGTTTAAAATAACCAATTGAGCATTCGTGAGCTGTTATCTCTACCTTGTCACTGTCCTTTCTTGTTCTCCCGTTTGTCCAGCTCACTGAAATATACCTTGGAGGAAAGAATACGGAAGGAGAAACAACTTCATTTCTGTATGCTTTAAATGTATTGAATTTTCTATTGTTTTTAATTTCAAAAGAATCAGTGCGTGAGGTGCTCGACCGAGTCTTTTTCGCAAAAAAATGATCAAATTCCATATTCTCCTTTAATAGGGGCTAACTTTTTTCTATTAAAATCTGACTGTAACACGCTGCAGGCACGTGATATTTGTATGGAAAGTGTGCCTAATATAAGTCGGTAAACATTGCTGTTAAAAACTTCAACAAAACGTTTGGAAATAAGCGTTTAACCATGATATAAACCTATTTTTGCAGGCTTGAGTATACCACTTTGATCATGAAAAACAATATAGATAGATATGCGCCGGACGAGTGCCGACAAAATGTGTGCTGGAATAATGTTTATTCTAACTAAAGAAATAACTTCTTATAACGGAACGTCGTTTTAAAACGAGATATAAACTTTTTCTTTTTGTTTACAAAAGTGTCGAGCACGTGCTTCTTCGCTAATTATGTTAACATAAGAACAAAAGAAATTTTACCAATTTCAATGTGGCTTCTTGTTTTGGTATTATCATCAAATTCATCATCAAATTATCTAATTGTTTTTATAACCAATCATAGTTGCGAATTGTTATTCACGAATAATTTAGTCACACAACCGCCAAAATTTCAAATTAAGTTTCTATACAGACACCTGCTAGAACCTCACGCAGTGTTTCAATAGAATTAAAAGAGTTGTTTCTCCTTCTGTATTCTTTCCTCCAAGAATATACAAAACTCGGGCAGGGGCAAAATTATAAAAATAATGGATTACCATAATCTTGCCTTTTATTAGAAATACTATTTTTAATAAATTCATACCATTCTTTATGTTCCAAGAATAATCACATTGTTAAGGCAATCAAAAAATACAGTAAATTGCTGATGTACATAAGTGCTTTATGTACATCATGCATAAAACCCATATTAGTCATATATAAAATGTCATCATTTGTCTTGTGTTATAAACATGTTGAATACTCCAAACAGTTCACTATATAGAATCTTTAATTAATGATAAGGTTTAAGCTTTACTCATTACTTATTTTTCTACGTGATGTAGTAAACATATAAAAAAAATAAAAGACTACTAATTAAATACAAGCATATAGCTTATGATTTAACTTTAATTGGTTTTTACTCTTATTGTGGCCTCTGTCATTGTTTAATTTTGAGTTCTACTTTGTTGAGGTCTAGTTTTAAGTGTTAAACCTTTAATTTTTGTTCTTTGAGTTTGAGGGGTTGTTATATCTTTTAAGGTAATTTTAAAAAACTGTAGATATTGGAGTGTTTAATATAGAAAGTAAGTTTTGTTTTTCATTTAACGGCAGTAACCAATTTTTTTTATATGACATATTTTCTATAACATGTAATTTAATTGTCTTTTTGGACAGTTTATGACATGAATACAGTGATGTATAGACAATGAACTCAGAAATGGGATACGTTGGTTTTATATTTGGCTGTAGTTGTTGTTATAATTTTTTTTTTCAGATTTAGTTTATCCAGACGAAATTGCAGATTTCGTAAGCGAAGCATTATTCAACGAATTTGATACAATTGTGGAAGATGGTTCATTGCTTGAAGTAAGTCTTTTTTTAGAAATACCTACGTTGTTACTACGTTCTAATTTCTTCATTAACTTTCTGTCTAGTTATTGTGGCTTTACCTCAACGTGTTACAGTATTTCCTGTACCCAAGTTGGCTTTGTTGAAAATACTTTCACAAGCCATTAATTCCGCAAGACTCCTTTCTAAACTCTATCTACTAAGTTCCTTAATTTATGTGATTTTTGCGGTTTTTTCTATTCTTCTGCGAAAGTCACAAGAAATACAAACATTCGGCCATCAGTAAAATTTAACTGCCATGAAGCCTATTTAACCGTTTGCTTTCAATTTTTTATAATCCTGTCCAGATACGTACAACGTGTTGCAAAGCATGAAAGCGTCACCATTACATTCTGGTCACCATTACATTCTTAATGAGATTACGTTTGGAATTCGTCTTACTTTCAGTTTGTTTGTATCTAGCTATGCAAGAAACTCTGCTCCTATTATCAACTCTGTAAAAACAACAAAGTTGAAGAAGTACAAGCCGCAATACAAACATTGATCTCATCGAGTCGTCCTCTTCCGTCTGTCACTGTTTATAATGATGAAGAAGATGACAATGACGAGGACCTGCAGGTAATCCTCTTACAAATTGTATTTGATTATTTGATAATTTCTTTCTTCTAGTATATATCTATTTCTTTTAGAAGAAATCTGAGGACTGTAATAATCGCAGAGAAAAGTTTGGATCCAACGTTATTTCAGGTAAAAAGCTGTACATGATATGTCCATAGTTTTCTGATTACCTGCGATTTTGTTTGTAGAAGAGAAACACTTTATAACAGAAAAAATGTAGCACGAACCTGCCTTTGATTTTGGTTTGAACCTCCGTTTTAATTTCATCTTTTTCATCTCAAGCTGAACTGCTTCGTTCAAAAACAAATTATAAGTATAGAATGCTCAGATATACACTTGAAGCCATGTGTCTTGTAGACGTTTTTTATGTGTGTGAAGATAAATTTATTAAATACCTCAAAGAATGTTTTTGTGTAGTTAATTACCTCTGTTTAATCAGCTTATAATGAACTTTTTGAATGGATCACCACGCTTTTTTATCACACTGCATGTCAACCTTTTGAACAAAGTTACACTTGTCAGATCAATATGTCAACTCACAAAACGTGGTTGGTATCTGCATGAAGAATTGGCACTAACAGTTACATGGGTCGATCTTCTGGGGCGTAAAGACTTCTGGGGACAATTATATTTTTCTAATTAGATATAATTTTTTTTTAAGACCAAGCAATGGACGTTGAAGAAGATGACGGCTGGGAAGTTGTTCGACGTTCGAAAAAAAAATAGCTTACACGTAATGTAAGGCGTAAATTTTTTTTCGTGCAGATATCTCGCAGTATAGCGACAAAAAAGAAATCATGACAGCTTTCCCGCCAAAAAAGATGATACTCACAGGTTAATGGTGGACTGGCATCTTGTTTGAAATCAATGTCATAGATGGTTAGACATTAACATTCGCCCTATTAGGGAGTTGCAGGATTTGTTTTCTCTGAGAAAAGTACAGAAGTATGAAATATTATGAGAAAAGTATATATATAAACGGTTGATGTTTTGTAGGTTAATTTCTTTGGAAATATGAACTTTTACGTGGACTAACTTTTTTTAAATCGCATTGTTTAGTGCTTGCGTATTGCGAATTTATTGCCCCGAAACGGAACAAATAAACTTCGGAAAACCCTGTGTAATTAACTGAGAAATTAAGATGAGATAATATTTGGGACAAAAATTGACCAAATTTTATTCGAAGGAATCAGTTTAATCTTTACTTTATAACACCAACCTTACAACACAGCAAGCGATATGCTATTAAAACTTTCAACGTTTTAACTAGTGGTGGCTATCACTCTATCGTCCTCAACGATAAATTATTTCCATATACTGGTTTTCAATATTTTTGATTGAGCCTCCTTCCTTGATCAACAACCCATCTTTATCAAGAGCCCTTTTTAGTTAGTGCACCCTTTTAATAAACGCTTGAATTAGCGCCGAGAAGCCCGAGGTTACAAATAGCAAGTTGTCTTGAAAAAAAACAATGGAAATTGTTTTTCCTGTTCTACCCAAAGGTAATCACGCTTTTGTGAAAGAAAAAACAAATTAAAAAATAAAGTTTTTTGAATGCAAAGATATTTAAATTTTTTGTCAAACTTACGATACCGTGCGATTGTGCAAATATGTACAAGTTTAAAAATACGTTTTATATCTAAATAATATAGTGGTAAGATTTTTGTCTCCGGAGGAGCTTTGACATTTGGTTACATCTTCACCTATTCTTCCCACTAATCAAAGTCTATCCGAAAATTCTTGATTCAGCCATGTTATTTTAAATGCGATCGTCCAAATCTGAATGATTTTGGTGTAGTTGCAATTACACGAGTAATTGTGCCGCTATTTCGGTTGTAGGCGAAATAGAGTTTAGCTTTTTCGTCAACCGGCAAAATATCACGTCTATATTTTCGTGTGTTGCGTTGATCAATGGAGATTTGATCAACAAGAGGTATCTCACTGTTTTTCTCCTTCATAGGACGTGTTGCTGCAGAGGGCGATTTCATAGATATCTGCAGCTGATTTGGTCTCTCTTTTTTATTCTCTTTTTCTACTACTTTTTGCCTCTGTGTTTCAGGTGTACATCCGTCATGTGTCAGCAAATCTCTTCTTCCACCATTTCTGCAAAGTTTTAAATAATCCGTGTCATCCGATGTTTGCATCCCGTATTTACGGAAATCTTTCAGCTGGTATTTCGCGATATAATCACTATCTGGATTAAGTCCCGGTAACCGAGAAATTGGAATCGGATGAAGTTGTTGATGATTGTAACGTCGCAAATCAAACGAACGAGGTGTTTGAGGAGTGCTTGGTGTCGGCGATTGGTCGATATATCCAATTTTAGAAGTTAAGCTTTTCTTTTTATCAATCATCTTAAAAAAAACAAGCTTTTTATTCTTTGTGTGTCCATCAAACTAAAATGGTTTTACTCACGGCATGCCAAAAGGCATCAACTAGTGTGCACGGGAGCGTCACGAATAATACCTCTGCGCAAAATTGAAGCCTGCTAAATGATGCATGGAGATTTTAACGATTACGATATGCATGAATGCGTTTACTCTTTGGAGCTACTTTACTTTACGGATTTTAAACTAAGGTCAGTTTTGGTTAACATAAATGGTATTGAACAATTGTTGAAGTCAAATAAAACAGCCGCCGTTACCACAACAATGCAACACAACAGATGTTGTACGAGAATTATTAACTTTAATGGAAACCAACCTTCACAGCAGTTGCACAACAAGTGTTGCACAATACTTATGGACTTTAAAGCCTGGTTTCCATTAAAATATGTAGTTATTGTGCAACTATTGGAGAGATTGAAAATATTCTATCAACATTTTGTTTTACTATTCCCATTTTTGCTATTAAAGTTGCAAAAACCCTGTCAGCACGCCAGTGGCTGAAATAACTATAACCACAAACCCCGGACCACGAATCATGTTGTGTAAAGAGAGGGGAAGCAGGGAAGTGAAACACCATATCTTTTTCGGTTTCAGGAAAAACTTTTAATCCTATTTAAATCTATTGCTTTAGATGTTATTTTAATAATTTTTTCTTGTGTGTACTTTTTAAGGCAGTTTAAACAAGCAGTCCTTGTTTTGCTAAGAGCATATCGACTTCCAAACATGTGTACCTTTACACACATACGTACCGTGGCATGTATCTGCCATTTTAAGATACGTTGATTTAATGTAGCTAACTGTCGAATTTCGAATCTTAGAAGAGCTAAGGACGCTTAGAACAGCGCTAATGACTTTTAGAGGAGCTAACTGTCGAATATCGACGCCTCAAACAGCTAAGGACGCTTAGAAGAGCTAAGAGCACTTAGAAAAGCTAAGGACGGTTAAACTGTTAAATTTTCGAAGCTTAGACCGTAGCTTTTGTCCAGTGGTGGGTGTTTATTGTTCATAAAAGCCCTGAACTGAGTTCCCGCGTTTAATTTTGACCAATAAAAAAAAGGTTATTGAACGAACAGTAAATACCCTCCACCGGACAAAAGTTACGGTCTAAATTTCGAAAACTCAACAGTGTAAGCGTTCTTAGCTCTTCTAAGCGTTGAAATTCGACAGTTAGCTACACTAAATTAACGTATCAAGTATGAAGATATACCTCAAAATGGCAAATACATGCCACGGTACATGCGCTTCAAGTTCCAATGAATATTTGAGAGTCAACATTGGTCGTAAATAAATAATGTACACAGGAGATAACTTCTTACCGTGACTTTCGTAAAACTCGTGAAGCGTTGTTCGAATTCTTCCCTGTTAATTTAACAAAATAAAATATTTCGCCAATGTATAAGAGAGATATAAATTAAAAGTTCGTTTCAAGCAACTGCACTTGCTGTGCAGCCCGTCGAAGTTATATGCTACCTACAGAGCAGATTTGGTTATATGAACATATCAAACGTGAACAAGCCGCTGTAATTTTACGCATGGATAATTTTTGTTAATAACGCTGCTTAGAACAGCTAGCAGCTGTCAATTAATGTGTATTCATATGATATGTGCATCAAAGAACAAATAATGTTTTTCGTGTATATTTTTTGTTCTTTGTATACAAAGTTTGTTCGCGCTAACTACAACCTCATAATTCTGAAATTTCTATTATCTTTTTATTCTGCTTTTTTTTCGGCACAAGAAGCACGGGTGCGGCGGTCAGTAAAATAAGTAGATATATATACCGAACAAATTTTTCCTGATGCTATTATTGCGTGCCCAAGATAAAAATTAAAATTAACCCCCAATGCACATTTACAAGATTTCTTGCTTTTTCGCGAACAGACACGAGCTTAATTTTTTGAAAACTAATTTCTCACCCCTTAGTAAATATCATACATTTTTTTATAAGCAACATTTCAGAAGTTAAAAAAGGTTTAACTCCCGCCCAACAGATACTAAAAACATGTAAACGAAGCATATCTCCTTCTATGTACGTTTATAAACAAAAAATGCATACAGTGGACTCTCTATAACTCGAATATAGCCACGGGGTTCAAAAAATCGTTCGAGTTAAGGAGAGTTCGAGTAATAGTGAGTTTGGAAATTTAGCGTGATTTTTCTCTCTTATGTAGGATGGTAACAAAATCTTTTTTCGTTCAGGATTAAATCTCTCCCTTACAGTTTAATAAAAGACTAAAAACATAACAAAGAAATCAGAAATTCAAGTGTGTTTTCTTGTAAAAAAATTCTTTTTAAATATTGTGATTAAGTCCTTTAGTGACTTCATCATTTCTTTCCCAAAACTTGAACAAATGCTGAGATCTTCAAAAAAGCTTGGTATTTGATTTTGCAGGACTTCTTGAGTCTCAGACGACAGACGCCTTGATTATAAAATTTCAAAACGATAGGATAATGTTTATGTTTTGTTTGAATGACATTAGAACACTCCTTAAAACCACTTAAGACCTCTTAAGTTGTTCTAATCAAACATTCAAATCGGTTAAGACAACATTTACGCCAAATAACAGCAAAGAGAAGCTGATAATGTCATTGAAATCGTTTAAAGTCCTAGATACATCTTCTCGCGTGGTTCAAATTATACAGAGGAATAAGCTTTGGGACAAAAAAAATTATTGGAGAAGGAGGTTTTCGAGTTATGGAGGTTCGAGTAATAGAGAGTTTTTTAGGAGAGTTTATTAGGATATCTCCGCTGTACAAGCAAAATTGTTCGAGTTAAGGAGAGATTGAGTGATAGAGGTTCAAGTTATAAAGAGTCCACTGTATAAACCAAATTTTGATTTTGATTGGTCCAAAGGAGCAAGAAAAGTACAATCTTGTGTTGCTTAGAATACGCATGGAATGGAGTTTCTTTTGTTTTTTTGCAATTGGAGTTGGCAAAATGTGTGCTTTTTACGCTTTTCTTGGTTCTAATTTAAAAATTGTTTTTAAAGAATTTTTTTGTTACGACACTGTACAATCTTGTCCTCAAAATAAAACCCCAAAAAGCCATAAGAACGCGACTGTGGTTACAAGTTTTAGAAGTTTGTAATGTCAACATGACTAACAAATATATACTTCTTTTATTGCAGTCATATGGGTAGATCTTGAAGATCAGTAGAAATTATTATTAACTCTGACTTGTTTTAACGCATATACGTTCACCGTTGAGATGTATCTTCTAAAAACATTCAATCAAATTTCAATTAATTCAATCAATATTTTTGATTAAATCTATGCCAAAATGTTCTTGGTACAGATGATGAGTCGTATTTCAAAGTTCAAGGAAAACGTTTTAAAAAAAACAGGGAAAACTATCTGAATGAAAGAGGGGCATTTAGAGAAATCTCTTATTAAATTCTCAATTAAAGAGGCTTCTTATTATTTCATTTAAGAAGTATATTATTGAAGGTATTGAACCGCAATCATTAGATGTACATAACAAGAAATAATTTCTCATTAAGATTGTGGGTAATCAAAAATCTCAATCTATTCTGTTAATTACTAGCTCGTGAGCTTGTATTAAAACGCAAATGTGTCCCAAAAAATGGAAATTTTTGCCTCTTTGAGCACCGAAACTGGAGTAGTCGTCTGTTCGAATCTCATCTTGGTAATTATTTTTTTTTATTTTTTTTTGTTTGTTTTTGTTTTTTGCTGTTATATAAAAAAGTGTTCAAAATCATTTTTTAACTAACCGGTAAAGTAAAAGTGTCTCCACCAAAGTTTACAAAAGTGAATGTAAGCAGAATGAAGATCTCTCAAATGCCTGGAAAGTAAGAAACTTTTATCGACCATCAACTTTCTGCATTTATCTTCTGGGCTTCACGTTCGAGGAATTTTCCGTTCAAGAAGATCTCCAAAATCAATTTTAAAAAATAACTGCATAGTGTGTAACAAATATTATAGCCTATCTAAATAGCAAAATATGTCGTGTCTAACCTTCGTAACAGAAGTCACAATCTGATAGGCTGCTTTTTGTAAACTTTATTCGCGAGGTTGTTTTCGTATATCATACGTCTTGTTAACTTTTGTGTTTAGTTTAAATTTAAGAAAGGGCATTCGTAAGCCTTTTTATTTGTTTCTTATCAGGAAAAAAAGAATGACTAATTTTAGTGGATGATGACCAACACGTTTAAGCCCACTGTTATTTTCCTCACTATGATATTTACAGCCTAAACCACGACTAATAATTTTCCCAAATTTTATTAAAAGTCAAAGCGTTTCTCTTAAAATTTAAAAATCTTTGGTGACAACACTTTCCTCTACTTTTCACTGATTGGCTGAAACCCGATTTCCCCGATAATGTAGCTATATTTGTCTATTTCAGAAACTGCGAACTATATTATAAACTAGTCGTTGCCCGTGGAAAAATCCACAGGTTCACCCGTCCATTATATTTACCCGTGGCAACAAAGTGGATAAAAATATATCGCATTTGATATTTGTGTTTCCGTAACATCATTTTCTAACTCAGCGGGGGTCCGCGCAGAGACAGACAGACGGAATACGGCTATTATAATAGAGATAAACTTACAAACGAAATTTCTTTAAAACAAAATTTGTAAAACTACTTTCTCATCTTCGTCAAACATATGCAAGTCTTTAATAATTCTTTACCCTGATATAACTCCTGTCCGAACTAACTGTAAACGCATCAACTCATGTACATGAAGTTTATCACCACAATTTTCTTCTTTATTCCAAAATTTAACCATATCAACTTTGTTCATACTTTTAGTAGGCTTGTTCAACTCGCGACATAACTCGCATGGCCAGTAAAATTCTTCGATTCTGTCTTCCTCTCTCCATAATTGGAAAGTTTTGTAATAACTTGACGCATCCTGACTAGGACCATAAGCTTTTTTAAACGACGGGGAAATATAATCCTCGTTACCAACCGTATCAATGTAAGAGTTGGGAATGAGAAATTTTGAATAATTTGCAGCTCCGTACAACAATGGCACTGATTGCCAAGCTTGGATAGCTTTCCAGTAATCTGGAGTCGTGTAATCGATACATAGATCTTCGTCAGGAACAATAACAAACTTAAATTTTTCAAAATGTTTCACGCAGTCATCTGTGTCGAGTCCAGTACATGGAAGTTTAACAGTACCTGCGATAATTTTCTTGCATTCGTCGGTGTCGTTGATGCTAAACGTGTTTATCAAACCTTCTTCACGAAGTTTTCGAACAAATAAATTCGCGTATTGTTTATCTTCACAATTTTTTATAGTGTAAGCCATAAACTGCTCCTTACCGAACTTCTCAAAATAGTTTTTGGTATCTTCCTCAAGATCCAACATTTCCTCTCCTTCAATCTTTTTGGTCGGAGGTTTGGGTCGATACATAGCCGGCAGGAGACCATCATTGGGCCAGTATGGAATACGTATAGTACTGTCGCTCTTATACGTTATTGTTTTATCGAAGAAATTGTTGTATTCAACAGGGTCGAATGTTGTTCTCAAGGGTGTTAAACCAGATAAAAATATTTTTTTCAAAACTCTATCACCTTTCACTTTATCGATATGATCTAACGTTGGCATTTTTGCTGCGTTATAGACAACGGCATCGGCTTCTGACAAGCGGTGTTTGTTGGTTGTTATGCGGCAGTTCGACCATTTTGGTGGACATTTTCGCCAGTCGTAACGACGCCATTTGTCATACTTTGTCCAAATGTTATTTCCATGAAGTAAAATCAATTTCTTTGAGCCTATATTATCATTTTCGTCTTCTTTGCTGTCTTGACGAGTGATAAAACCGGTAGAATATTCGTCAGTGTCGTTAATGTGACGAATATCATCGTTTCGATATATCATCTGCGCATCGTGACTTCGTGGCATAGGGAATCCATTATTTTGTCCTCGTATATTAATAGCATAACTAGCAAAAATAACACCAGCCCAAAACGCCACCAGGGCGATAATTGACAAGTGAAATAAACCGAATTTTATTTTAGTTTTAGAAGAGCAAGTTCCACCATTTCGTCTAGATATCGAGGGCGATTTGTCGCCCATATTTATATCAACTTTAACTGTCTTTTCATCTGCCATCTTAATATCAATGTTACTACCAGAATGTATAAAATCTAAGAACAATAAAATAACAAGAATGTATTTAGAGTATGCGTCGTTAATAAGCATGACAACCAACGAAGCGAATAACAACTCAGATTGACTTTTTATTGATAGATGTCTCCTGGGTGATTTTGTTATTATGTAATTACAAATAGATTCTTTAAGATCTAATTAACTGATTTCAACGTGTACGTTCCGTCATTACGACAGGGAAGTGACAAACCTCTGATCGGAAAAAACAATGCGAGAAAATTATTTTTGCGATTGGGATTATCAAAAATTTCATTCGAATTAACGTTCGCAAATCGACAGTGTGAATATTCTATATAATTATTGCGAAAATGGCTAATAATAGGGAAATCTTAAGTTCGGTTTGCTGTTTGCGAACATTTACTTTTTACGCAAGTTTTAGCTATCCTAAATACCAAGGTCATTTTCACCATACAACTTCACGCTAAGAGAACTGGACTCGAAGGTTCACTTACTGACTGTTTCTGGGAAATTTTACCAAATCATAGGTTTTGTTAGCGATTGTTGATCATCTTTCAAAAATCCAATTTTTTTTTTCAATTAGTGTCTTACCTATAAGTACCTATAAGTGCCCATTTTTCCCAAAAAGATTAAATCTGTAAAAACCACCTATTTTGTATATAACAGGGCCTGAACCACACGACAACACAAATTTAAATAGCAAATTTGAAATATATCTATCTTGCATCCATATTTACATAACTTTTAAAAATAAAATTTTAAGAAATGTATCTAAAAATTATTTACAAACCTGCCTCAATAACATAAAATCAAACAACCAAAATTCAACGTATTTACGTCAAAATTGTGTAATTTTAGCGAGTGGATTTGCGGTTCATACAGTTGGCATGTAAAAATTGAGCAACATGTCTCAAAATGGACTGGGAAAGGGATTCATAAAATATATCTATCAAAACATGGGATATGGGTGCTAATGGGGTATTTCCGTACAGAAAAAAAAGGTTAGGATGGCTATTTAAGTGGGTGGGATGAATAATAGGGAGGTATTATAGATGCTGTGGGATAGACTGCAAGATCAATTAACAAAACATAACGCAGCAGGAAACGCAACTAAGTACTATAAAAATAAACTAAATCAATTCTAAGAGAATGTAAACAATAGTTACAGATATTTCTTTCAGCAGGAAAGTTTTTCAAAATAAGCAGGATTCAAGAAAGACATATCGCATTCCTTATAATTTGTTTTTAGACGACATAAATCACTATTGTATTATCGGGATGATTTCTACACACGATGTTATCTTTTTCCTCTATAAGGTCGAGTAAACTGTGACTTTATAACAGATTCATCATAATTCGACAACGGACTCAAGCATGGCGGCTCCCGGTAACGCTCTAACGTTAATCGTTTTTTAATTTGAAGTTTATGACGCGTCTGAAGTTTTTCAGAGGGTAAGTTCTCAGATGAATTTCGTGTTAATGTTTGTGGCAGTGTTGTGGTGTGTGTTTCAATGGATTTATTGTGGGAAGACATGATCTAAAATCAACATAAGAGATACATATAAATCCTTATTATTATCCTTATCAGAAAAATAGTCAATTTCTCAATATCTTACAGTTTTTTCTACCGATGTTCTTTTTACGCGCACAACTTTAAAATGGTAGCTATCATTTTAGAAAACAACATGTAATAAAATTAGGTTCGCTTCCGTTTCAACTAACAAGTTTCTTTTGCGCTAAAAACGCAAACACTCAATTCACCTGCTTAATAATGATTACGTGTTAAAAAACGACAATAGATATTTTTTTGTACCTTAATTTTAGAGATGGGAGGTTGAATACAACTTGGTTTGTTTGTTGTGTTTGTGACTGATCGAAGAGGTCTATCTCCCGGTTGTAATACTTCATTTAATCGGACTTTAATATCGACCAAAAATGAACTGCTGATCTAAAACAAGACAATTGAATAAATGATATTAAATTTGCATTATTAAAACATTCGCTCATAACTACTCCTATATTTGTGTTATTCTACTGCCCGGAAATTTCTCACACTCACACTCATGGTCCAGGACAGGGACGTATAATATACATCTAATCCTAATCAGGAGAAAGCACAAGTAAATATTTACTTGTTTCTTGCATGACTGGAACGCATCCTTGAGGTAAGATTCTTTGGGATTTCGAGACATAGAAGAAAAATCGGTGAATGTAACATGGATAATTTTGTTTTTGTCCGGAATGATATACTTTGGCCAGGTCAAACTTGTGAACGCTAGTATTGAGCCTTCGTCTATGAACCCCTCTAAGTTATAGGTCTAAAGAAAAATAGTTTAAGGAAGTCGTAACAAGATGCAATATGTTGGTTATTGTCACGTGATACTTTTTAGCCAATCACATGTCAATATTGTCAGAGCAGCTTCATCACATTTCTAACATATCTGAGATATATCTATGTAATTTTTGTGTGATTTGGTCTAAATAGTTATTGGTGTATAGTCCTTGCAAGCTCAAAGATTTTGGATTTTTAAATAGCACTTGACAACAATAGAATTTCTGGCCGGTAAAACTTGCTATGAAAATGTAAAAAATAGCTTTATGTCCGCCATCTTTCATTTGTCTACTGTTCTTTTTCCTGTCTAAAACGCAGGCGTTTAATTCTTTTAAACTATTTTTGACCTAAATGCGGCATTCAGGAGGCAAACAAATCCAGTATAATTTCTGTGTGCATATTTTGTTCAAATCCTATTACATAACAAATTGCATAAAAATTCGACAGGGTAGTATTTCTTAAAGAAAAGAAGGGGGTTTTGTTACCCGAGATGTTTTTTTGTTTTTGATTAAGTCTTCTTATTTATAAACTTGTTTATACGAGCACTAATAAAGACAAGATCTCATCTCGATAAAATTTTGTTGCTTTTTGTTGAACAAAATCTTGTCGCTTGACTTCGAGATATCTTTGAGAAAGAGAAAATACCTGTAAGCCGCCCCAAAATTTGACAGCCAGAAAACGTCTTGTTTCATCGCATATATAAACAGTTTGTTCACAGCTAAAAAATAAAATATTTTTTAAACTTCTTGCACACACCAAAAGTTTACAAACCTTCACGAAAACAATAAGACAGTATAAAATCGAAACACACCCCTTAGCAACTTTATCCGGCACTATTTTAACGGCGCAACCAACGACGTCGACTTCGTTGAACGCTATCGATGATGTCGAGTACAAGTCTTCTATGGAACGAACCTGAACGCAATTACATAGAAATATATAAATGAAGCGCATACCATAAAATAACACAAAAAACAGGAAAAAAATCTATAATAAAACGGAAAGAAACGATAAGAAAACGAAATGAAACGATAAGAAAAGCGAAAAGAAACGATAAAAAAGAAAATCGAAAAGAAAACGAGAAAAACAAAAAAAAGAAATCAGTACTTACATGGCGTGGAGTATACAGCGCATTATCATCGAGGTTAACTTGATATTTGGTGTTGTTTGTTGTCGACAACTAGATGAAAAATATGTACTTTATACAATTTATACTCGTGCAGTAGAAATATCAGATTATTTGGAATGTTAGATGACATACTTGCAGGTGTCCAGAAACTTGCTTATATCTGAAAAAGTGAAGAATAACATATGAAGTTAATTTTTTAAACATGGCTCGCGAAGTGTTAAATGTTTCAAAGATATACCTCGACTGTGCAACGTTTAAATGAAAGATAGAAAGTGACACTCCTTCTTTCCAAGTCTCTTTAATGTCGTGCGTAGGTTTCCAAACTGTTAGGATATAATCTACAAAAAAATACCATGTAAGCAATTGGTAAAGAAATATGATATTTACGCTGCAACTAAAAAGAGCATCTGTAGCACTTGAGTAAATAAAAGCTGGTTTTACACATTCAAACCTGGTTTATTTTACAGCTCAACTTCTTATAATGTAGGTTGTCTTAGCTTACGTCAAGTATTTTAAGGGCATCAATTCGTTGGCGCCCTCTGTGAATAGTTTCTGACATGTGAAAAAAAGATGTCATACATTTTACCTTGTTTTTGTTGGCCGGATGTTTTATAGTTATCAGCTACTCTGTAACGTTGTAATTCTATCGAGGTTCTTTCAGGAAACTAAAAAGATAGCATAAAAATGCATGACGACCTAGGAATCTACATGTAGTAAAAACATGTTTACTAGAATCTATATTTTAGAAGCGACGTACATCTTCTAAAGTCGTTTTCCATTCACTATTAAACATATCCATCAGTTTAGCTTGCAGGGCATCAGCTTGTGTACGTTTATAACTAGCTGCAAGTTCTTTTTGACTGGAAGTAAGTAAACTCTAAAATAAAAAATAGATAAAGACAAATTAAATAAAATTTGAAAAATACTTTCAGATGAGATTGAAGGAAGTTGTTATTTATTTTTGCTTTTTTCCGTCTACAAAATTTCAGAATCGAATATAAACCAACCAATATTACAATTCCTGTTGTGACTTTAAACCTTATAAAGTCAAAACAATTTTTAGTACAAAAATAATATTTCTTTAGTAGAGGTTGTCTAGTTGGAGTTGTATGCTTTTTGGGCCTCAAATAAAAGCTTTCAAACACAAAGACTCCCTTCACAGGACAGTGTTAATGAAATAGAAGAGATTATTCTTAATGACGTGGACTAACCTCGACCGATGATGGATCAACAGAATTCTCCAACATGTCACAAATTGTTTTACCGCAACTTAATCTTTTAATATCCTCTGTTGAATATTTTAAACGTTTTTTTCGTCTGTTAGCTGTGGAAAAATAACACAAATTGACAATACGGTACCAAATTTTATCATCAATTCTACATGTTGTATACGTACACTAGGACAAAACAAATAATGATTTTAACGAATTTATCTATACAGTTATGTATTTACAGCCACATTAATTATATATCTAGCTATACTTCCAGCCCTTCAACACAAAAAATACACTTTTGAAAAATTGTAACCTCATTACAAAAATAGCAGTTGAAATAGGGTTGCATATGGTTGTTAAATTTCCAGACATTGATATTATCTTTCCTGACATTCAAAATCAAGATGGTATTTTTCCAGACTGGAACCTGGTCAAATAATTTGGAAACATATATTTTTGTAATTTCAAGTCAAGCCAATTATTCAACATTATTCAACATATATGTAACACATAACAGAAATACTACAGATATACTATACAATATACTATATAATAGAGTATATAGATTCATGCAAAAGAAATTTAAGAAACTAAAAAGTAAATTGTAAGTCCCTATCTAAAAGACATTTTCCAGACATTTTTCAGACCTGTGAGCCAAATCAAGATTATTTTCATACTTTACTTTAATTGCAGACATTCTTGGCAGGCGTGGCAAATGAAGAGTTACTTTTTACCTTTTTTGGGTGTATTTTCTAACGTTTGTTGGATTTTATTATACACATCTTCCATTTTTTGTTGTTTCTTTTCAAGATATTTCTTTTGCTCTAGTTCTTCCATGTGTTTATTACGAAAAATACATCTTCCTTCGATTTTTTCCATCCACTACAAAACGCCAATAAAATAGAGTTAGGCAAATTTATTATTTACAAAGAACACATAAAATCCTTACGAACGAGTCACATTCTGAACAAAAAGAAAGTTTAAAAAAAATGTTTTTGAACACTAAGATTTGTTATGATAACGAACAACAAACATAACTTATTTGCTCGCTTACTTGCATTGGGTATTTTCTCAAAATTTTGATGTTAACACAACCGGCAGCGCCTCCTTGTGCATATAACGACTTGAGAGGTACGCAAAATGCTATCTTGGGAAATTGGTATCCAAGTTTTGCTTCCCAGCTGGCTCTTCTAGTTGAATTTGTATACAGTTGGAGCATTAACGTGTCTGGAGCCTATAATATAGATTTACACCTAATAAAAGGTGCTTAAGAATGAAAGTTCTTAAAAGAAACTCCAATGTAAAAAAGTTTATTTAAAAATGTTTAATCTTTAATAATATAATATGGGATGTGTATATAATCTTTAATGATATAAAGACTAAATTTTTATATAAATCGGGCTCAACTAAAATTTAAACTTAAGGTTACGTCAAAGAAGGCGAATCAAATTCTCAAGATTTTTATCAGCAAGACAAAATTTTTATGCGCAAGTAAAGAAGCAAAATACCTCCAATGGTAAGCAACCTTGATTTGAACCAGTTAACTCAGCACCATAGATAAGAAGCTTCGTACCAATTTTGACAATTCCATTCTCCAAAAAATGCGATAAAGGTTGATCTAGTATTGCTTTTATTGGATACCAGCCATCTGTCAGCTCGATAACTTTCTAAAAGTCAACGTATGAATGTTCGAACGATCTTGGTTTTAAGGGCACAATTTCACTCCAATTAAGTAGTTTTCATGCTATATTACTCTAGTGTTGTGATAAAATTCCTCAGCAGCGGGAAGAGTTAAGATTAATAATAAACTACTAATTATCTGCTGTAAAAAAAATAATAAATAAAAAACATAGCGTACTCTCACAATCTTCAAAGACCTCAGATGAGCGTAAGGACGCTCATCTGAGGTCTTTACGCTTATGAAAAATTGTGGCCAGTACTTTCTGTGGGGTAAAAATTCAAGAACATTTTAAGCACATAATAGACAGAACAAAACTCAGCAACATAACCTACTGCAGCCAATGCTTTAGCAGTAGAAAGTTAGCATAACTACTCATTCTGATAAATTAAAATGAAATTTAAGAATGTTTAAAAAACGATTCAAGACCAAAGCTAAGACTTTTACTATTGGCCACACATACTTTCGTCCCTTGTACGTTTTTCTCGTTTATATTTTCTTCTTTCGGTATATCGCTTACAGATAATACCATACGCCTTGTTGATATATCATCACGCTCGTAAATACGTTTTAAACAGCATCTGAATAATCAAGAAAAAACTTAACACAGTAATTCTTGCGATTTCATATGTTTCTTAAAAAAATGATATAAACATTTTTGTGTTGAACTGTCAGGCAAAGGGGGGTCACTAACAGAAGCTTGAAGTTTTTTACCTTATATAAAGCAACAGGAATCACTTAGGACTGGAGTAAGATAGCTTATAATTTACAGGTCAAGCAGAAAGATCGGAGCTGTTTTCAGGAGCGTGAACAATCAGTACGATATATTAAAGGTTAAATATACCTTTCAGCAAGATCAATCTCTTTATCATATCTGTATTTCAGATGATACATCACATTAGAGGGAGAAAGACACCTGAAAAGAAAAGTAATTAAACACCTGAAAACAGAAAAGGGTTAGTAAAAAGTTTTAGCTGGTAACGTTATAATTACAACTCAGTGTTAAGATACGAATAGCATTACGTTGTTGCGATTAACCAACGCCTAGGTCTTCAACAAATAGACCATGCTAACATGCTTATGCTTACCTGTTTGAGAACTGTTCAGGAAACCTTCGTTCATAACTGGCCAGTTTCCAGACTATCCATCTATAATGATTCTCAATCCATGCTTTATTAACTAACTTGCTATCGACTTCTTTACAGTTCAAAAACGCCCTAATAAAGAGAAAGAGTCAATTTTTACTTTATAACATTTAAAATTAAATATGTCACTAATACAGACCCGAAAAGCATTCACTTCAATTCACAGTACCTGCAAAATTCTTCAACACCAATTACCATTTCATCACTGAAATTAATTTTGATACCATCACCAATTATTGCAAAATTGTTTTGTAGAACACATTCACTGAAATGAATTTTCGCGTCAAATGTGTACGACAATGCATTCCCACTGTCAACATCAATCAATGAATCCGTTATTCCATAATCATGCAGCTAAAATAATTAAAAATAACAACTTAAAAAAATGAATAATGGCAGGGTTACCTTTATAGAGACAAATTTTCATTGTTTTTTCAAAGAGTTATACAAGTTTTTAGAACCTGTATTTCAAATTAACATTTTAAATGAAGGTTGATCACGTGATCAACAAGAACGGTTGTTCGTTTAAATCTATATGATATAACATCAACAAACCATGGTGTACAATTCTGATTATTGCACATTTCAAGCTTATTCTCAATACAAATACTACCTCTTTTCTGCTCCAGTCTTGAGGTGCCACATAATTCACAAACTCAGCTATGCTAGTTTTACAATTCTTTTTCATGGAGTATAAACGACCGGCAGTTTGGCGAGGTATTTGTGTGGGACTCGATTTCTAACATATAATAACACAATTCACAATATAAGTTTATAAAGCAGTTTTTTAGACTTAGTTTTATTTTCACCCTAACAAATTTTCTGCTAGAAAACTTTACCTTTTAAACTGGATGGCTAACATTTTCGTATTGTTTCAAAGTGAAAATTGAAATCATTATAAATTATTTTGCAAACAAAGTAAGCAAATTTTTAACACAGGTTTCTTTGATAAAAATTACCTTCTTAAATTGAAAATTTGCTGCAGTCGAAATCTAGTTTTAAACTGCATCTACTACTTACGCTATCGTCTATATCAAGCTTAACTCTTTTCCTTCGAAATGGGCAATAGGAGAATCTCTTTCTTTCGTTCTTCTTCGTGCAATTGTTTTCTTCTTCATTAGTTTGTTTCATACATTTGAAAGGTGTGATAAATACTTTCTTTTGTTTATTTAACGATTCTTCAGCAACTCTGTAAAAATTGCACACTTATTTTTATTAAAAGAAAAAGAAAAATTACTGAGTGCAGCAAAAATTTTGTAACAAAATTAAAAATCCCAGATATGATAGCAACCTTATTTGTTTATCCATTTTCAAATGGTGCCAAACCAAAACAAAATGGTGCCAAACCAAAACCTTAAATAACATCACCTGGTGATTTACAGAAATTCCTAATAAATTTAACAAAATGTTTTCTGTGCAAAATATTACAAAACATTCATTTTATTAAATGTCTAGCAAATATTAAATACCTTTCGATGCTTGCATCTGTAGAAGGATACTTAGCAATTAAAGGGACAGCCAGACTTGCACTTCTGTCAGTCTCGTACACTAACAAAGAAAGTGAAAGCAACAGAAGTAAATAAATTTAAGGTAAAATGAATGCTTAAGAAATTCTTTGGAAGATTTTGCAGAAATGTCCACATAACTCCAGAACCTCGACGTACGAAAATTCCTTTTAAAACATCTCTATTTCTCAACTCATTAAAAAATAGCAAACATTCTGTTTTTTCCATTCTTAATTAAGGACTCTAGTTCTAATTAGAAAGTTCTAGTAATTAAACAGGGGTTTCAAGGACCTAATACACAGCTTTTTCTGGGTAACATGACTAAATCTATTAAGAAAAAGTTTTAAAATCTCAGAACGCATGTTAATAGAGTTAACACCTTCTATATACAAAAAAAAGAAAACATCTCCATACACCTTAGGAGAAAAATTTTTGTTACGTATCAAAGTTGCATTAAAAAACCTGCACTAAAATTTAAAAAGGTGACATTTTTTTTAGCAAAAGAGAAGCATAGTTATGCGTGGGTCATGCATGGTTATGTGGTTCAAAAACTGAAACACTGTAATAGTTTTTATTTGCCAAAAAAAATCCACACTAAATTTAAATTATTCGCCAAAGTGAATTCATGCAAAACATTTGACCTGAAAGTCTGCATACACATTATACACAGAACTGTTCCTTATTTGCAATCACAATTGGGATAATACATAGCGAATTCCAATTAAAAGGTTGTTTATTAATCTCAAAGTGAGACTAGCTTTACACTAGGGTGCTGTAAGTAAAACGTTTTTGTAACAACACATTCTCATCATCACATAATAGCAACAGTTATAAACATCAGGTAAAAAGTTTAAACATATGGTTAGAAATACAAGTAATAATAAACAAATGGAAAAACTAACTTGCAGGAGATGTATACAATATCTTTCTCTTCTTTTTACTGAAAGTTTTTAAACGAGGCTATAAGTCAAATTAAAAGCTTAAAAATAATTAATAATTTGCACATCATCCGACTACAAACAAAATATTGATGCAATACAAATAAGCTATACTCACTGTAAAATGAAAGGATGGAAGATTCTGCAATCCTAAAAATTTATTTTGCATTTTACAGTTTAGTGTGCAGAGAAAGTACATAAAGATAATAAAGATTTAAATATGGCAACGTAAGTAAGAGCTACCACACCTCTAAGCGATACTTCATCCACTTTAATACATGTATCATTTCTATCATGATTTGTAGAATTAGCACATGATGTTGATTGGTTGGTGCGTATTTTACCATTCATTGACTTGTCACAGATCATATCTGGTTTCATTACATCGGCTTCCTCGTTATTTAACAATTTCTTGGCAGCTTTCATAGATTTTTCGGATATTTCAACCTTCTTTCCAAGACCTGTTTGAAATCCACAAGACTCAGCAGACTTATCTTCTGAAAATGTTGTTTCTTCATCATCTAACAATTTCTTAGCAGCTTTCATAGATTTTTCTGATATTTCAACCTTCTTTCCAAGACCTGTTTGAAATCCACAACAGTCTCCAGGCTTTTCTTCTTCAATTGTTGTTTCTTCATCATCTAACAATTTCCTAGCAGCTTTCAGAGATTTTTCGGATATTTCAACTTTCTTTCCAAGACCTGTTTGAAATCTACAAAAGTCTCCAGGCTTCTCTTCTCCAAATGTTGTTTCTTCATCATCTAACAATTTCCTAGCAGCTTTCAGAGATTTTTCGGATATTTCAACTTTCTTTCCAAGACCTGTTTGAAATCCACAAAAGTCTGCAGGCTTCTCTTCTTTAAATGCTGTTTCTTCATCATCTAACAATTTCCTAGCAGCTTTCAGAGATTTTTCTGATATTTTAACTTTCTTTCCTAAACCTGTTTGAAATCCACAAAAGTCTGCAGGCTTCTCTTCTTTAAATACTGTTTCTTCATCATCTAACAATTTCCTAGCAGCTTTCAGAGATTTTTCGGATATTTCAACTTTCTTTCCAAGACCTGTTTGAAATCCACAAAAGTCTGCAGGCTTCTCTTCTTTAAATGCTGTTTCTTCATCATCTAACAATTTCTTAGCAGCTTTCAGAGATTTTTCTGATATTTTAACTTTCTTTCCTAAACCTGTTTGAAATCCACAAAAGTTTGCAGGCTTCTCTTCTTTAAATACTGTTTCTTTATCATCTAACAATTTCCTAGCAGCTTTCAGAGATTTTTCTGATATTTTAACTTTCTTTCCTAAACCTGTTTGAAATCCACAAAAGTCTGCAGGCTTCTCTTCTTTAAATACTGTTTCTTCATCATCTAACAATTTCCTAGCAGCTTTCAGAGATTTTTCGGATATTTCAACTTTCTTTCCAAGACCTGTTTGAAATCCACAAGAGTCTGCAGGCTTCTCTTCTCCAAATGTTGTTTCTTCATCATCTAACAATTTCTTAGCAGCTTTCAGAGATTTTTCGGATATTTTAACTTTCTTTCCTAAACCTGTTTGAAATCCACAAAAGTCTACAGGCTTTTCTTCTCCAAATGTTGTTTCTTCATCATCTAACAATTTCTTAGCAGCCTTTAAAGATTTTTCTGATATTTCAACTTTCTTTCCAAGACCATAAAAGTCGGCAGGCTTATCTTCTTGTAAAGCAATGTCTTTCTTTTTAAATAATTTTTTAGAAGTTTCCCTAAAATTCTCTAACATGTCATCTTTCTTTTTGAAATCTGCATCAAGTCTGTTAAACTGCTCAATCTCATGTAAGTGTTCATGTAAAAGACTTTGTTCATTCAACTCTTCAATATTTATTTGTGACAGATCGTCCATGTCAACATACACTTCTTTTTTAATTTCTTTTTCAAAGCCATGCTTGAAAAAAGGTGTTCTACTTCGAACTGCTGTTGAGGGCTTGCCTTTCTCAGCCAGTATACTATCTATGCGGTCAATAGAAACAGTATTAGGGTAATAATTTGTTTCGAGATTGGATACATTGTCAAAACTTATATATTGTTTCCTTCTTTTTTTTGCTTTTGGATACAAAAACGTCCTACTTTTTTCATTGTCTTCAAATTTAAAAGAACTTTTAGATTGAAATTTGAACAAGTCTACTCTTGTATTGTCACTAGTATGATGTAAGCTGCTATCGTCACATATATCGTCAGCATCAACTGAAAGTGTAGTATTATTTTGGATTTTGTCATCGGCATGATTAAGGAGAGCAGACTCACTGATGTTACATAAAGAATCAAGAGAACCTGAATTAAATAAAGACTTCAACGTGTCATCTATCACTGATGGTGATGTTGGCAATGAAGAAACAGATTTGTAATTACTGGTCATTGCAGGTGACAATGGCTCGCCTCCCATCTCAGAATTATCAGTGGTTTTGCTATTGGTATTAGTAAAAGAATTGAAATCCATTAACTCATTCAATACATGTTCATTTGTTAAATATGACAAAGCAGGTGTTCCTTTTGTGTTTGTTAATTTTTTTATATCGTGTTTGACATTGTTATCATCGAAGTCTAATTTTCTATTTTGCTTTAATGCAGGTGGATTTTTGTTCCTTGGTTTTAATGACAGGTGTTTTTTCATAGCTGCTATAGAGGGGACTATAGGAGTGGATTGTGACATAATTTTCATATCTGTTTCCATCTCCCACGGGAGAGTTTTTTTGTCTATAAATAATGGTGGTGAAATAAAACAATTATCAGGCTCTATTTTACTATTACAGTTTTTCTCAATAGTTGTTCCCTCTAATGTTCCAATGCCTGACGATTCAGTTGTATCAATTCTCTTCCTTTTTCTAGACAAAAACAAGTTAGGTTCTTTTTTGAATAAGTCAAAGGAAACAACAGGAGGTGAAATTAACAAATCATCAGACTTTGATAAATCGACAGAAGGCACTTCCTCGAATAATGTAATGCTATTCTCAGGAAATTTGCTATTTTTCATGACACTAGGGGACAACTGGGTCGGTTTTTCAATTTCTGCAAGAGAATTATTTGTATAGTCTCTTTCCTTTGGGAAGCCTGTGGCAGATAAAATCATAGTTGGAGAAGCAGGACTTTCATTTTCATCTTCATCACCAAAATCGTCCATGTTCATCTCACCAAAAAATGTAACACTTGAGGAATTTCTATTTGCTTCATTTGCATCAAATAACACTCTTGCAACACTCTAAAAAGATTAAAAAGTTGGTGAAAATTGTTTGAATTAATGAGTCACTGAAACTGCAGATAAACATAATATTTAAAATTGCAATGATGCATTTGCATTAAAAGTTATACAGATCATATTTTTGGGGGGTAATAAAGTCATCTTAGAAATGATTGATATGATTAACAAACACATGATACCTTTTTTTGTCCATCGCAAAGTTCAGCATTTGAATCATTCTTTTTCACATCAGCTTCTGTTTCATTTCTGTTATTGTCTACAATAAAAAAGCGATATATTCTTTCTTTGACACAGAATATTTTGACATACACTTAAAATCTTAAGTTTGCACTACAATTTGTTTGCGTTATTAAAATGTTCAAATAATTCATCCCTTAATGGTAACTAGTCCATAAACCGATGTTTTGCTGACGTCAGCAGTGCAGATAAAAAAATTGATGTACAGGGTCATATGTTCTCGACGAAAATCTAAGGAGATATCAGGGATTAGACCCGTCAAAGCCTTAAAAAAGTTTTTAGAAATATGCATACATGTTGCCTTCATCATATAGATCTTGAAACGCTGATCAATAAAATGTATAGTATTATGTACTTTTGATAAACGGTTGCAGAGATATTAGGATTGATGGGTTTTTTTGACCCAGGTTTGGAAAAAATTACCCAAATTGGTCCTAGGTGGTCCTTAGTTACTCACACAGTGAAAAATCATTGACGTCACCACCTCGTTTCCAAGTTATTTGGCCTCAAAGTTTTAAGTGCACTGCAATGGCTTCATTAATTTAATATAGGATATTGACGTTAAAGTAGTGTTATTGACGTAGCACCGTAACGTCATAAAATTTAACATTTGAGACATACTTTTTTCGGCAACTTTAAAAGAAAATTTTGGCGACATTAAAGGAAAATGACAATATCCACTATGACCGTCACATACACTCCGTATTATTATATAAAATATCTATATCACAACACTCGCTGTCTGTATGTTTGTCTGTAAGCCAAAATGGTAGCTTGGCTGCTCGTAGCAAATTCCACGCTAGCATGCTTGAAAAATAGCCAAACAACAACAACAATTGCCTATTTACTTTTTATTAGTTTTTGTGTTGTGCTGCAAACGTTTTGTAGACCTTCTTAAACTCTAACAAAACAGATTAAAATAAAATACTTTTAATTGACAATTTTAACCAAAAATTCCAGACATTTTTCTAGCATAAAGAAGTTTTCCTGACTTTTTGCTAACATTTTGGAAATTTAAGACAATTTCTGACTTTCTTGATAGGGTGAACACCCTTTTACATTTTCGCATAGTTGTCTTATCTTTTAATCTATGTTTTGATCTATCTAAATTTGAAAACACAGTGTACAGTTTGTTTAATCTAATGCAATTGCATTTTTTAGGGAATGAAAATTATAACGCTCCATTAAATGTCAGAAACAAGGAATTTACAAAAAGAGGTCCCAGTACTACGAACCCTTAAAACCAATTTTTCTTCGGTTATTTTTGTTTTTTAAATTGCTGATAAAGCATAAAGGGGTACATCTGGTTGTTTAGTGAGATGCATTGTGGTTAAATAAGAAAATTTATAACATTAATTATTATTGCTGTGTGTCTTTTTAATTATTGAATTTTGATATTATTTATTTTTTAAAGCATGGAAATATAGATGTCTTAAGAAGCCAACAAACCAAACTTAAGGGTCAGACAACACATTGCCAAATAGATTTTTTGATTGTGCTTTACTACTGTTTTGTCGGTTTTGGAAAAACTGCGAAATTTTTGCATTTTTGCGAATTAATTTTCATGGCTGAGATGGATTTCACAGGAATTGATTTTCGTGGATAAATAAAATAAATTTTGCCAAAAATGAAAAAAAAAAAACTTTTAGTTAAAGTTTCTCCCTAAAGATTTTTTAGTACCAGATAGTTATGCACTTCTTAATAATATCAGCACAATTAGATAAAAAAACTGAAGCAGAATTTATCCTGGAAGTTGAAACTATTGACCATTTTTACGGAATAAAATTTTGCAAAATTTATTTTTGCAAATTCCAAAAAAAGTGTTATTTTGCTGAATTTAATTTCACAAATAAATTCAGGAAAGTTTTTTTTCCAAGAAAAAATTCTGCCAATAAAGTATTTGACACATTAACAAATTGCAATGGTTACTTCAAGCTGATTGGTTCTCCTTTTAGCAGCATTATGGCATTTATAAAGTTTTAAATGTTGGTCAGTCAAAAAAATTTTTTATAGTTACAATGCTTTTATGGCGAACATATAAATCTTTAAAACTATATTAATGCGTTTTCTAATTACAACTAAACACCACGTGTGGATTACCTTTGGGGGGTGTTGCCATATCATTTGACCAAACTGGTTCCACATCTGGATCTAACAATGCATTTAATGATAAATGTCTAGAAAAACGCTGAAAAAAACCAATTATTATAAATTTAATAATCTAAACCACGTAAATTCTTTGAGGATAGTTTGGTTAATTCAATGGAAATTCCTTTCAGAGAAACGGAATAATTCAAGGTACACAAACCTTTGAATAGTTGTTTGACAGTCCTATAAACAAAATAAAAATAACTCTGTTTAGTATGTCATTTTAATTCAACATTCTAACAAATGTTGTGTTTATTTTATCAGTGCTGATTCTTGATTCAGGAAAAAATAATAAAACATTATATATGTACGTACTCCTTTTTAGTATTAACGGAGTCATTTGGGAAAAATTCTCAAAAGGTGATGACAGTCTAAAATGAAATTAGTACAACAATTAGTTACTTAATCATTATTAATATGCACAATCAACTGTTACAGCCTTGACAAACAATGAATAAATACAGTACAATACTTGTCTTAAGTGAGACTTCCATATTATCCAAATCTCTATTTTTAACAAAAATTTTGGATTAAA